>NC_073745.1:323511453-323811453 GCF_029784135.1 Toxorhynchites rutilus septentrionalis | reverse complement strand
TAATTATTGTAGAACTTATTAACGGGTGCGTCATAAGTAGCGGGACTAAATGGAAACGGGTTTGGTACAAAAGTTTTTTTATTAATCCAATTATTTATTGTATTTTCACAAGATGACTACTACAAGATGGCGCCATTTATATATATTTTCAAAATCCTATCAATATGGGTATCAAATGAAAGGGCTTGATTAGTAGAATACAGAAATTTATGAAAACTGTAAATCCAAAATGGCGGCCTCTACAAAATGGCGGATTAAATATTCTCTCAGAACCCCATCAATATGGGTATTGAATGAAAGGTATTGACTAGTAGAAAGTTATTCACGAAAAAATGGAAATCCAAAATGGCCGCCACTACAAGATGGCGCCATATTTTTTCAATACCTCATCAATATGGATATCAAATGAGAGAGCTTGACTAGTAGAATACAGTTATTGATGAAAAATATAAATCCAAGATGGCGGATTACATATTTTCTCAAAACCCCATCAATATGGGTATCAAACGAAAGAGATTGAGTAGTAGAACACGGTTATTCATGAAAAAGACAAATCCAAAATTTTGAAGAAATTGATGAATTGTTTTATTATAGAGGTATATACTAATGATACAGATAATGTACTTAAAACTTAAAAATAAAATAATTAAAAAACACTTTTTTAGTTCAACGGTTTCATTATGATTAAACCTAATAACAATATAGATGATGTACAAAAAGCTAATACATAATTAGGCAAGTAGAAGTTAGTAATTATCACACCCTTTCTTCATTAATCTAGGAAATTGATGAGACTAAAAAATCGTGGAGAATGCAACGAAACAACTAACGGTAGATAATGGAAATCTGACGTGGCCCATTTTGGATTTGCATTTGTCGTAAATAACTGTGTTCTGATAGTCAAGCCCTTTCATTTGATACACATTTTGATACAATTTTGAAAAAAATATGGCACAATTTTGTGGTGGCAGCCATTTTGGATTTGTACTTTTCATAAATAACTGTGTTTTACTAGTCAATCCTTTTCGTTCTATACCCATATTGGTGGAGTTCTAAGAAAATATGTATTGCACCATTTTGTAGCGACTGCCATCTTGGATTTACATCTTTCATCAATAATTGCATACTACTAATCAAGCCCTTTCATTTGATACTCATATTGATGGGGTTCTGAGAAAATATGTGATCCAGAATTTTGTAGTGGCCGCCATCTTGGATTTATATATGCTACTAATCAAGCCCTTTCATTTGATACCCATATGGATAAGGGCTGGAATAAATATATATGACGCCATATTTTGCTGGCGGCCATTTTGAATTTAATTTTTTCATAAATAACTGTGTTCTACTAGTCAAGCCCTTTCGTTTATCTACCCAAGCTCAAGCTCAAGGTCTACTAGTCAAGCCCTTTCGTTTTATACCAATATTGATGGGGTTTAGAGAAAATATGAAATCCACCATTTCATAGCGGCCGCCATTTTGGATTTTCAAGATTATGAAATAAGCAGTTTTATTATGACTGCAGAGATAAAGGTGTGTTCCAAATTTCAGATCAATCGGTCAACAGGAAGGGGGTTAAATTTCTATTAATGTAGGACAGCGCTACAGACAAAGTTACAAAGTTATCCACGTACATACAAACGGGTCATATAATCGACACCGTCCTGTATACCGAAGAGTTTTGTGGTTTCCAGGATCGAAAATCTTTGCTCCACACTCCATACTCCATACTAAGGCATCTAACACACCCTTATGCAACTCCTTCAATGAGAAATTTAATCATCAACTTTTAACCGTCCGGATTTAAAATCATTTTCTGAATGCGCTTTTTATTTCGGACATGGGTTTGTGAAATTCACCTTGATTTTTTATTTTTAACATTTTTTAATTAACAGCTAGGTACCATGTTTGACACTAAACTAAATTGACACAATAGTAACTATCAGTCACATCAACTCAACATGCAAAAAATGTCATAATATTGGCATAATATTGAATGTAATGAAAAAGTGTCCGGATAAAAAAGCGTCCGGATTCATAGGCATCACTGTATTCCATAAGTAAGAAATCAAAATTGCAGTGAAAAATAAAAAGACGGGATCTTCAATTCGAAAGCATAACAAATTCACATAATAATGAGATTATAATCTATTGATATAATAAATACCTTTCCTTTTGTGTAATCCATTTACAGGACACCCTGTTTTTGTATCTGAAAAGAAGTATATTTGACGTAGTTATCGTCCATTTAGTTTTTTTTTTCGATGGGTTATATGCATTTCAGTGCAAAAAATGCATATTTGCGTCTAAATTATCCACTTCTCAGATCATTCTCATCCTTCCATCAAATTCTCTAAGTTGCGCATGACATAACTTCTACAGCAACAAGTTTCGACATGCAACTAAAAGCGAAACACAGCCACGTGCAACTGAAAAGGCAAACTGTCCCACCGCAAAGCAGGGAAACAAAAGGAAATCGAACGGTGGATGGCGTCGTTTTGAGTTATTTTCACAGGGAATCTTTTTTCATGCGATCCATATCTACCGCACAAAAACAGTTGTTTTTCCAAATTGTGTACCGAGCACGATTTTTTATAGCTACTGGTGAGGGTTTGCACGATTTTTTATGCGATTTTTTTGTAAGGTCTCTTTCCCTCGTACTAAAAAAGGTTTGCCTATATTCACATTTTCCTACGAAACCAAGCGCCGCACAGCTAGTGTGTGACCCCTTGTTGTAAGCAAGCGGTAATCGAATTCATACCTTTTGCAAGTTGGCAATGGAGAAAACTCGGTACATTTTACAGTGTTTATTTGATGTAGGCGAAAATGCGGACCAAGCGGCTGAAATTGAGAAAAAGATTGTTGGTTACGAATCTGTTAAATCCAATTCCGCGCAATTTTGACTACGTTGATTTAGAGGTGGCCAAAACGGTTCATTTCAGTTATCGGCTCAGAGCCGCTCGTTCATTGAAACGAGCCGGCTCATTTGAAAGGCTCTTTTTTTAGCCGAGACTCTTTTGAATCGCAGCTCTTTTTTTAGCCGAGACTCTTTCGAAAAGTTTTTTTTTTTAGCCGAGACTCTTTTGAAACGCGGCTCTTTATTAAGCCGAGACTCTTTCGAAAAGCGCTCGTCCATCTCTAACATGATTTCGTTCCGGTAATTTCTATAGATGTTCCACGCTCCCATCGGTCACTTGTCGGAAGTGTCGATAACATGATCAAAAGTGCGATCGATCGCATTGGGTATGGAGCTTTGATAGAAAATTAAGTCTTCGAGTAATAGTGTATTGCGATCGGACAAATCACCAAGTTTTTTTTAGTAAAAAGTAGAAAAGTAGAAGAAACCCAAATCAGCACGTGACAAACGTCGAATTGTTGAAAGTTCGAGGTATTCGATGGAATGCGTTACCCAGATATTCAAAGAAATCGTAAATCGAACCTGCAATTTGCTGCCAAGAATCTAAGAATACTCTACAATTATTGTTTCACCACAAAGAAGCACAGTTTGTGCGAAACAACATTTACACGAACTGGAAATTAGAAATAATTAGTAACATTTTGTAAACAAATTGCTTAGTTGCATCTGGAAACTCACAAAAAATATTTCTGTCTGATGAGAAAAAAATAATTCGGAAGGGCCGAAAGGATTTCCTATTTAATTGAATGGAAAGATCTGTGAAAGGAACCATGACATCGAAACCACGTTGTAAAACTAACGTTTTGCAATGCTCTTCAGCTTCATGATATAAAACGGCCTTTACATGACGAACCGAATATCGGAATATTTTAGTGTCTTTCTTCAATAATCCAGTAATTTTGTAACTAATTATTAAGTTACGGTTAACACAATACTATCTGTGTGAACCACCGGGCCCCGTGGGATATGCTGCTTTGCCCCGAGACTCGCAAACACATCTTAGCTCTGCAATGGCTGTAACAAGGAAGGGGTAGAATTATCCGTGTGCCGTGCTCAAATGAGCTGTCAGATCGAGCTCAAGGGTTGCTGTGAAAGGGGTACACATAAAAGCTGGAATGAACGAGTAGGGCGAGACAGTTGTAGCTGGCAGTGCTGTCAACATGCATTCTTGAATCCACACATCCTCTCCCCTCTCTAAAAAATCGGAATCTGGGGAATAAATGAAAGAAAATTTGACTCTCTTCGGCTTTTTCCCAAAAAATCGATGCTACCCTCTTATAAAGCAGCATCATATTATCATCCAATTCATTCTTCAGCTTCCATAACACTAACGATATTCTCTAGTGAGTTTAAAACTCAGGGCCCTCATTGACCATCTTTGTGTTGTTACAGAATAGCTACGTCCACGCAACAATCATCAGCGATGGAGATCGATCCACGGTCGAAATAAGATCGATTCATCCATACAACTGCTCTGCTCTGCCAAACACATCGGGCTACTGTTCTATAAAAAACTCAACAATGATCAATCAACTGTCTCCGCTGTCCGGTGGTCCAACTGGATAATGGAAGAACAGAAAGAATACCCTTACGCCTAAATGGCTACTGTGTGAATGTACCATATGTAATGGTATAGAAGTAATACTTTGCGAATGGCAACTGTGTAATGTGCTAATTATAGATATGATAACCATGTGACATGTACACGATTAAAATTCGGCTCTGTAACAGCCAAAATGCTAATGAGCCTTAAATAAATAAAATGGGATAAAAAAAAACGATAATCTCTAAATTAGCTGGATTACGTCTATTACGTATTGGTCGTTGTGCTTTGTTACGTTTTGAATTGTCTTCCTGAGCTGCGACTTGTCCTGTGGTGGAATCTCTATCGCTGTCTCTATTTGAGCTGACCGTTGTTCTAGAACCCCGCCATAGGTGAACTCGCCTGTGATACGTGTCTTCATCACGTGACCATTCTCATCTCTCGGGATAAGCATACCATTTCGCTCTTCCATCGCGGTATATTTATGAGGATCGAACTGCGATTCTGCTTTCGATTCCTTTTTATTGTTTATCCCAGTTGAAATTGGTGCAACCATTGCTTTACTAACCAGTTCTATACAGTTCTCTCCCAGGCCATTTTGCTGGGAATACAGTAGTATTGATACCGCGCTTACGACAGTATTGTATATGGTCATCTTCATTACAAAGGGGCCTGTTGAAATCTAACCCGTGAACTTTCAGGTTACCCGCTGGTTGCACAAACCGCACACGAGGTCACCCATTCCTCTGCATCCTTCGACATATTAGACCACCATGCGCGTAGTTGCAATATGTTTATAAAAATGGCCGTAGTAGGGTGACACTCATGAGCGATCTATAACGTCAATTTATACCAGTGCGGTCGTCGCGATCCGCTTTATTTAAACCCAGCACGGTCGTCTCGATCCGCTTTTAATTTATACCAGCCCGGTCGTCTCGATCCGCTTTCAATTCATACCAGCGCGGTCGTCTCGATCCGCTTTTAATTTATACTAGCGTGGACGTCTCGATCCGCTTTTAATTTATACCAGCACGGTCGTCTCGATTCGCTTTCAATTTATACTGGCGCGGTCGTCGCGATCCGCTATTTATCACGATTCCAAATCTCTTCCACAAGCCCTTTCTTATAAAAAAAAGTACATCACTTCACATCTTCTTCTCCTACTTAAATGACACTAACGTTCCTTGAGGAACGTCATTATTTTTATTAGTTGATATTCCTACGCCAAATAACACGCCTTGAAAGCATTCTAAGTGGCAAGCTCTAGAATACGCGTGACCCCAGTGCAAGTCGGAGGAAATTTCTTTGACGAAAAATTCCCCCGACCAGACGTCACTTCGACGTAATTATTTATGTTCGAAATTTATTAACGTTCTTTCACTTTATCACACGCTAAATAATCGGCCAAACAGTCAATTAGCTGCGACGGAAAACAAGTAATCGTACTGCAGACAACTCCAGCTCCTGGCAGGATCGTCAATGTGTGAATCACCGGGCCCCGTGGGATATGCTGCTTTGCCCCGAGACTCGTAAACACATCTTCGCTCTGCAATGGCTGTAACAAGGAAGGGGAAGCTCTAGGAAATGTGTGACTTTGCGTTGTCCTGATGGAACACAATACCTCTTCTGTTGGCCAATTCTGAACGTTTCTGGTCAATCGCTAGCTTCAAACGGTTCATTTGTTGACAGTAGAAATTTGAATTTAGTGTATTGCACTAAAAACAAAATAATAAAAAAAATTTAAAAAACATTTTTTTTCAAAAATAAATTTAATTGCACGTATTTTACTGTTGCATTATCGGCACCAGAAACACCACTCACAATTTCAGCGGCAGGATTTTTTTAGTGTGAAATGTCACCTTTACAACGAGTCTCAACGATATTACGCCTGATCAATATTACATCAATATTATTAGATATTGATCATTAAAGCCATCTACCGAGAAAACAATGGATAACTTTTTCCTCAAACTTTTTTTTTTTTTTTTTTTTTTTATCTGTATTATAGTGACTTTCAACTCATTTGGCTGGTTCGTCACTTTTACTTCCATTTTTGGAAGAATGTCGGGAGTGAGAATTGAACTCGTGACCTTTAGCGTGAGAGGCATGGATGTTACCACTACGCCAGATCGGCTCCTTCCTCAACCTAATATAATGCAAAAGTAGCACAAAAATTGAAAAATTGACACTCACAAATGAGGAAAAACTCACCTGTATTCAAAAGTGTTCATAAGCAGAAGCATCTTCTCCATCCAGCAATGGGTAATTTTCTACGCCAACATACTCGATAGGTTCGGCAAATTGACAGCCCTGGAACGCAATCTTATCAATAATGAAGCGCTGTTTTTTTTCCTCATGAAACCACCATCTACTGCTATCTAAAAAGTATTAGAAAACTTTTCTGTGCAGATAGGAAAACACGAACGTGAAGCTTCCCTTTTGAATGACAAAATTCCCCAAACTACAAGTACCCCCTGCGGAGGAAATATAATTTTCCTCCGGTTTTTATACACTGGCTCTCTGTGTCTTTTCATATTTTTTCCGACGCTTCTTTAGTCACAGTCAAGTTGTTGATGCTTAATGCTTTCGCGGCGGCTGCTGCCGCCACTCTTGGGAAGGTTACTATCTCCAACATCGATTAAGGTTGATGGAAAAAAAATCCATAAAAAGAAATATGACTTTTCCGACAGCGGCGCTCTTCACTCCCCCTCTGGTATGTACTATGCGATGTGAAAGTACAGATTTTCCGGATCTGTCTCAGCTTTAGTGTTCCCCTTTTTCTTTCGATTCGATACGCAATGCCGCCGTGACATGCACTTCTTTGCTTCGACGAAAAATTGATGGATGTCTTCGAGGAGTGGGACGCAATGATTTATATTTTCGTTTCTTCTCCTCTCAGATGTTTTCATTTTTTTTCTATTTTTCAGTTCATCCTCGCGCTCCGCCAGCCTCCAAGGAGGCTTTTACATCAATCAGTATCTCATTGCGCCGCTCACTTTAGCGAGTGATTGACTTCAATAAAATAGCGAGGGTATGATTGATATGCCCCCCGCGCAGAGTGTATTTCAGCAGCGGATGAAGGACACAATTTGGCGCGGGAAAAATTATGCTACTTTTCCTCTTAGTGGCACACGGAGGGAGATGCCTGTGTTGTGTAGTGTGTCATCTATCCCGCTTGTTTCAATTGAATACCACATTAAAAGACGAATGTCGCAATTGAGAGATTTAATCATCGACATATTTTTCCTCCGTGCACGCGTCTCATGCATAATCTCCCTTCCGGCTGGTAGTAATCGTCAATGCTCTTATCCCATTTTTTTTTTAACGGAAATAAATAGAAGCCGCGTTCCGACGACGCAAACAAATTATACGTGATTCCCCAGCTGTCGCTCGAATCCTGATGCGCCCGCTGATGTGACATTCAGGATCGTTTTTCACCCACTTAAGTATCACTTCATTCCACCCTGTCACGTCCCGAAAACTTGCGAGGCCCGATTATCGCTCAGTCAACTCTTCCCGGAGCAATTTATTTGTCGCTATTGATTTTCGATGTGTCGCCTTTTTCTTCCTTCCGTTGGGCTCCATTTGCTAACCTCTGACATTAACACGCGCAAGGATATACGTATATTCACCTTGAAACCATCTCTTCCGAGTAGTTTGCGGCTTGTGTGTTTGTCTGCTGGCCTTGTGTGTGTGCGGTATATCGCCTTGACAGCAAATCGATTCAATCCATCTTCTTAATTGTTGTTACTGTTATCATCGTCACATTTGCGTCCTTTTTTCTTCTTTTGTTCCTCTCCATTCACCATGACTCCGTGAGTGAGTGGGTGAATTGTGTGGAACGGTATTCAGTCACATTAAGACGGTGATTATTGATACTTTTGTCAATGTTTCGGAGCGGCTCCAAATTGCTGTCACGTCAGTGATCATTTGTGTAGTAATGTTAGATAAGCAAATGCCTTGTTTTGCTACGCAATCAACACACGTTCGATGTGATCCATTTGTCGGGCAGTTTTTTTCGTTGTTGTTTGTTTGTTTGTTTGATATGTTCAAGGATTTCTTGATGCGATGCAGACTGAATGGGTTAGAGAATTCTGGAATGAAATACAATTTATGTCATAAACATAAGCAAAGGCGTTCATCTTTGATTTGAGTATGCTTCCTATATGGACGGCAGCCTCTTTCAAATCTTGACATCTTGACAGCTCTCATATACTGAATATCGTATTTATTTGTGCCACGGGCCTTCCCAAGATGAATCAAACTAGGTGCAGATTAGGTGTAGTTGGTATCCGTTCGAGTGAACCAATCTGAGAATGACAAACATCTGTTTTTATTTTAAGACATGTAATACATCGATATGGTGAACCAGTTTTCTTTCGTTTTTCTTAAGGCAGTATTCTAGTCTAGAAATTACGAAACAATCAATTTTTTTTCCTTCATATTTCTGTAGTTTAGGTATTCAAGAATATACCCTAGAAAGGATTTAACGAAAATCCCGTTATTTACCGAGTTAGAGGCATTTTAGTGATGCGGTATTCAACCTGGTATGGCCATAACAATGAACTTCAATAGCGTTTTTTTTCGAAAATAGTTTTTTCAAACTGGCCTACACAACATTTCAAGTTCTACTGAACCGATTCATGTCGAATTTAAATGAATACACTCTAAATGCATTTTTTTATTGCATGAACCAATAAAATAATAAATTTTACTATTTTTTTAAAAAATCGGGAAACGTAAGAAAAAACGTTTCAAAAACCTTTTTTTTATTGTCCGAGGTTCATGCGATAGCGGCATCTTTACTGATTCAGAATGAGTTTCAGATAACCAGATAGGCTGGAATCTTGACGCCATGGCACAACTTCATCAGCTTGTAACTATTCTAATTATGAATATTTTTCCCCGTTCAATTTCTGTTTTATTGCTAAAAGATAAATAAACAAATAATGTTGTAATGAGCGCTAAAAATATTCTTTGTTTCATTTTTACGGAGCTCGGAAAAATCTCCGAAATTCGTGCCTGTACACTAGAATACCCCCTCAATACGATGAGGCCCGGCCGAGCTGGGGACCTGATAACGAACTTTCCGTTCGGCCTTCGTCGATCCCGGCGAACTGACTGTGGACATTTCTGAAAACATTTTCTAGCTTTGTTGTTGTCGTTGCCAGTGCCGATGCTCTCCAAACGAGAAGTTCAATGAGAACGGAAAATTCAGTGTCTGACTTCATGGACCGACGCAGGGCTCAACGTGGTAAACCTATCATTTCGTATGTGATTAGAGATGACAGATATGAAGACATGTCTTCATTTTGAAAACGAAAACATTTGATTTCCTATGAGACATTTTATATTTTGTAGACATTTCAAAGACTTTGAGTACATTTCGAAACATATGAAAACTTCTGTACCGTTTTGTCTCAAATTCCGAACACTTAAGCTTTGATGGCCTTTAAACAGTGTCTCATTACTCTAAATGGTACTCATTCGCGAAATTATTTTGATTTTTGGATACAATTGAACTGTCTTTTTTATTCAACTAAAATAAAATTGATTTACAAATACATATTCATGGTGAAAAACTAAAAACATGTTTAATCACTTTTATCTCATGAATATTTTTTCTCTGTTTGATTTTTGTTTTATTGTTGAAAGATAGATGAACAAATAATGATATAATGGATTGTAAATATACTCTTTGTTTTATTTTTACGGAACTCGAAAAAACGTCCGAATTTCGTGTCTCTTCACTAGAATACCCCCTCAATGAATCTTTTTCGAAAAACCTGAAATACTACTACCGCAAACCGGGGGCAAATTGATCACAATTTTCAGAAAAATGTGAATATTTCCGAAAGTTTCTTTTAAATGTATACCCAATTATTTTTAAAATCAGTACTGGCGCTAAGGCCACAAAACGTCAAGGAAAGTTTTGTTCAAAAAAAAAAAACTTTAAGCGTTGATTTGGAAACTTGTTAGCATTAAATTTCAAAATGTAGTATCGGGGTGAAATGATCAATCTATGTTTCTCAGGATTTTCTAGTGTCTTTACAATGTGCATAGAAAATTAATTTTTCTTCACCTGCGGTCATTTAAATGACACTTCAATGGTTTGAGGATACAAAATCCTAATTGAATCCACCTAAAGGTGTGGTCATGCCTTTTCATAGCTCGATTAAAACACTGATCTGCAGGTTATCCGGAGACCATTCGTATTTTCCTAATGTGGCCAAAAACCCTTGAAATGGTCAGCAAGACGTTCAATATGTCGCATGATGGGATTCGGTTCTGGTCAGTCGTGGTGCTTTTTTGTGAAATAGTTTTTTTTTCACTTGTTTGAATAGTAATTACAAGTATTTGATTACTTATTCAACTCATCAAGTATCGGATAGAAGTGAATTAATATGTTTAGCGTCTATAAATATTGTTTTGATGTGTTGAAAATATGTTCCTTTACAATTCAACTATTGTAGCTATGGAAACGAAAATGCTATTCAGAACAATATTAATTTTTATGCAATTTAATAAGTGATTCGTTGAGAGTCATTGACAAAAATAACCTTCAGATGATTGTTGAACATGTCAGATCAAAAAAGTTTAAAATTAAAATGCATAATACCTCTAAACATTTATGTTTGTATCCAGTGATACGTTTGATCAATTTTACCCCGGTGATCAATTTGCCCCCGGATGACGGCACATATGTTTTCATGTAGTATGTAGTATTTTATAATTCAATGTTTTCATTGTCAACATCACATATGTGAACACATCAAAATGGTCTGGTATCAATTTCGCCGGCAACTAAGAAACTGATTACTAGAAACTAATTGATGCTCATGTTTCATTACCTTGTAAATTCTAGATACAATATCACGACCAACAGAGGATATTTTCAGAAATAAAAGTGGCTTTTTACAGAGTGTGTTCGAAACTGAAATAATGAGATTTATTCAGAAATCATATTTCTATGTAGTATTTCAAGCGTACATACATTTTTCAGTCGTATAATTATTTAAGCAATTCAATTTATTTCGATGAAAATGCTTTAAAATATTTTTTTCACAACTGATGCTCTTACCACGTGTTGATTTTTTTTATTCAATGTCCAGTTCCTATGGTGAAGCTTTATTCGTAAATTACGGCACATTTGTCATCATAGGAAGAATACGACCATAAATGTTGTTATGAATAGCACAGCAAGTTATGATTACAATACATATGGGTTTATTTTGATAATGCAAATATTAACGACATTATACATAAAGCGATAAAAATGCGTTATAATATTATATATGATGTCTCCCACCGTTCTAGAGACATCTCAACATTCTGTTAAATTTTTAGAGCGTAAATCATCTGTCAATTTTTTCACTGTTTACATGTTTCTTACCACAAATCGTTGCCACTTTCTTCTCTCGAGTTCCACTTCTCTTCTCTGATAGCGTTCTGTTATTGTAAATGGATTCATGCTAATCTGTCAGACACAGTCTGAGCACTGACTGTATGCTGCTATCGGTTCGGAGCTCTGGATGATCTCAGCCACCCGAGATCCCGCGATTTTCGCTCACGCATACATCGGCGTCTACGGAGATGAAACAGAGACACATACTTGATATGCGCGCACCAGGCTTTAAAAATAGCCTTGTTCGATTTTCAGCAAAAAGATCACCGTCGGCACTCTATTCATAGCTTCTGTCTCTAGTGACTTTTCCTCAAACGGTCGATTCGATTAATGACGCTCAGACAAAATACGCATGTAATTTTTTTTTTGCTTCTGAGGATATGTTTTCTAACAAATATGACCGCGGGATTCTTTTTTATTGTCATTTTTCAAGTTTTGCTCAGTCTGGTTTATTTTTTTTTCGCAACGTTTTTGTTGTCGTGGCATTGGGTCGGCCATGACCGAAGAAATTGGTGTTAATTTTGAGTCTCCGCTTGAGTGTTTATTAAATGTGACAAGGACTGTGCGTCGACCGGCGCGATGAGGTTCACCATAAACGCTGTGTTTGAAACATTTATGTTGATGCAAATATTCAGCTAACAATGTCGAAGCATACACACAAACAACCCAACAGAGCGTCTCGGCGCTTGCCTTGGTAGCAATTTCTTATGATACATTATTATCGGTTATGACGATGAAATGTTACGACTTTGTTTTCCTCAGCATATATATGAGACTGGATGGCAAGCGCGATCGTCCCGGAGTGCGTTTAACTTTATAGAATCAGTTTGTTACCCGTATTTTTTTTAATCTGTACGAAACGAAATTCTTTGCAGCCATAATCTGCTCGATCCACCCCCGAAAGCAGGAGGACGATGACAGTTTGGAAATTACTGGAAATTGCGAAACCGACCGTCGCTTGTTTGTCACGAATTCGCGCGACGAAGGAACTCTCACAGATCAGTTCGCGGTTGACGGACGAAGACGACGAGATGAAATATCGTCCTGGTGGGAAGCGTGGCGAATGATCGGCGGAAACAGAATTATGGAAATTTGCATTTGATTGCCGGAGTCGGAAACGGACATTCTCACGTCCGCTGTCTGTTGCGGTGTCAATCACCCAATGGTTGGGTGATTTCGGTGTGGGTGGTTGGGCAGACGGGGGTTTTAGTGTTTGAAATGTCATCCTTTTTGGTTGGAGGGCGAAGAGCGCGTTAAATTATACAAAATTGCTTCTGATGCTAACGAACAGACAACGCGACTCGTCTTATACTATGCAAAGTTGTAAATGAGATTTTATTACTCTTTGTCTAAGACTGGGGAAAACTTCAACCCGAGGAAAGGGCTGCGTGATTGAAGCGGCGAACCGTGAAATTGAGTTAATATTTAGTTGAGGATTAAAAGAGCGTAAATTTTCGAAACATGTCGAGAAGAGCACCTGGGTGCGAGCTGTCGTTGCCAATGTGTTGTTGTTGGGTACACTTTCGAATGATTGATTTTCTCAAACACGCAAAAATACCGGCAGATGGGCATCTGCACCGACTTTACCCATTGAAGCATTTCCAGCTAGTATGAACTGGAAATTGGCGAACTGTTTTCGACTATTTTTCATTAGAATGAAACACTGCACATGCTCTTGGCTTGAGAGATTGAGTATTTTCCAGGAATATTGGCATACGTTTTTTTTTGCAAATTGTTTATGACTAAAACTTGTACTGAAAGTACATTATTTTACGTTACTTTACACTACTTTACTCTACTTTGCTTTACATTACTTTGCATTACTTTACATTACTTTACATTACTTTACATTACTTTACATTACTTAATATTATTTTTTTTTTCAACGAGTTGGCGAACGAACGTTCAACGAACTTCAAATTCTAGTCAAAAACTGGCTTAATGACCAATAATTTCCAAGCTATGTGAATTCACGCCGATATAATTGAGCCCTGTTTGGGGAAAGAAAAGCACAATTAATCACTGAGTCTAGCCCTTTTATTATAAAATGCTCTTTGCCAATACCCAAAAAAATTCCAAATACCGTTCTGTCATAAATTCCGAATACTTAAGTTTTGTTAGTCATTAAACATTGTTTCATTACTCAAAATGGTACTGTTTCGCGAAATTAATTTGATTTTGGATACAATAGAGCCTTTTTTTTTTTCACTTGACTACAATAAAACTGATTTACAAATATATCTTCCTGCTGATAAACTAGAAGTGGTTCATATCTGTGATATAACCGCAAGGTAGACGTAGGACTACCGCTGGCTCTGTAATCACTATGTCCAAACTATTAGGCTGTCAAAAAAGTCCTGCGGTATTGCCGCGAGGTGTCGTTGTAAGCGCGTAGTTCTAGTTGTATTCATTGTATCGAGTCATACTATCGCTTGTTGGAAAGGTATTTTTGCGCGCTATAATATAGTCCTTGACAGTGTTTTGTTTGGTTAAGTCGTTCGTGAGTTATAGTGTCGCAAATATGGAGCAAAATAAAGAGAAAATCCGACATATTTTACAGTACTACTATGTCAAAGGCAAAAATGCATCTCAAGCTGCCAATAAAATTTGTGCAGTTTATGGACCCGATACAGTTTCCATTTCCACCGCACAACGATGGTTTCAACGTTTTCGTTCTGGTGTAGAGGTCGTCGAAGATGCGCCACGCTCCGGAAGGCCTGTCGTCGAAAATTGCGACAAAATCGCTGAATTAGCCGATAAATACCGGCATAGTAGCAGCCGTAGCATCGGCCAAGAGCTGGGGATAAGTCATCAAACCGTTATTAACCATTTGAAGAAGCTTGGATTCACAAAGAAGCTCGATGTATGGGTGCCACAAACGTTGACGCAAAAAAACATCTTTGACCGTATCGACGCATGTGAATCGCTGCTGAATCGCAACAAAATCGACCCGTTTCTGAAGCGGATGGTGACTGGCGATGAAAAGTGGGTCACTTACGACAACGTGAAGCGCAAACGGTCGTGGTCGAAGCCCGCTGAAGCGGCTCAGACGGTGGCCAAGCCCTCATTAACGGCCAGGAAGGTTCTGCTGTGTGTTTAGTGGGATTGTCAAGGAATAATCTATTATGAGCTGCTTCCCTATGGCCAAACGCTCAATTCGGACCTGTACTGTCAACAACTGGACCGCTTGAAGGTAGCACTCATGAAGAAGAGGCCATCTTTGATAAACAGAGGCCGCATTGTCTTCCATCAGGACAACGCCAGGCCACACACTTCTTTGGTGACGCGCCAGAAGCTCCGGGAGCTCGGATGGGAGGTTCTTTTGCATCCGCCGTATAGTCCGGACCTTGCACCAAGTGACTACCACCTGTTTTTGTCCATGGCGAACGGGCTAGGTAGTCAGAAGTTAGCCACAAAAGAGGCCTGTGAAAATTGGCTATCCGGGTTTTTTGCCAATAAGGAAGCGAGCTTCTATAACAAGGGTATTATGAAGTTGGCATCTCGTTGGGAACAAGTCATCGAACAAAACGGCGCATATTTGACTTGAAACAGATGATTGTAACTAATTTTATGAACAAATGAAAATTCAAAAAAAAATACCGCAGGACTTTTTTGACAGCCTAATATATGCCCGCATTACCCGCATAAAAAAGTTCTATTTTTCGGGCTTTAGAAAGTAATTTCAGTAAAAAAGTCGCAGTAGGGTTGTGTCTGAGACACGACCGCATATTTGACGTAGGATTCCGTTAGGCTATCTGTTGATTTTGGATATGTTTGAAGAATTACATCGTTAAACTCTTTGATAACGATTTGGTGGTCCTGAACAGGGCAGTTTTGTTTGGTTGTTGGATATTGTTTGTTCACTCCACCAGTGCTTACCGTGTCATGATGATAGAATTTAGATGGTGCGTATCAGTTAAAAAATACTAAAGTGGAACGAGATATGATGAAAACCACCCTCTGTGATCCTAGACGAGATGCCTCCTATGTTATATATGGATGAAATAAAGAAAAAAACTCACCAATTTAATATAAGATAATTACCAATACCGAACACAATTATCAATTTCTTTTCATCAGTAAAACATGTTACTTTAATATTAAGAAAACATTTGAAATGGGAAAGGTAACTTACAACTTTTACTTTCTGAGTGTTTATTCAACCCAATGCAAATTTTAATTGGATTAACAGCACCTAATACAATATGTAGAGCATATGGGAAATCACTTTCACCTTGGTTTTTATTTATGTAAATTGAAATAAATCATTTCATATATCAAGTCATTTTTAACACAACTGCTACCATATACAATTTTACACTTACACTTGTGCTAAATTTTTCACAATACACGATCGGTCATTGATATGAAGCAACGAAGCAACCAACAATAAAGTTCCAAATTTAAATTTTATTTGCTAGACCGACTTTCATATATTTGCAATGTCGATTTCCCCTGGGCACCTTGGTTTTGATGTCTCTGTTAGGGAACACATTCCGGTGGGAGCAAAAGCTCCCCCTACTTTTATGTATTTGCAATGCCGATTCCCCAGGCAGCTTGGTTTTGATGTCTCACATAGGGACCCGCCGCATGTGTCGTCAATTTCGGCCAATCAGAAGTGGGTATTTCCGTTAGGATAGGGGTTGAGGTTTTTGAATTGTTCGATAGCTAGTTTCATGACAGATATTATTTTCTTAAAAAATAAAAAAAAAGGTATGGAGTGCATAATTATAAATGATGTCCAAGTTGCGCAATTATTATTCTCATTCTCAGAGAAAAATTTATAACTAGCTTCTTCTTTCAGATTTTTCTCTAACAAGCGCAAAGAACAATGAAAACGAATCACGTGAAAAGTCGGTCTTGCCAAATGTGATATAGTTTATGACGATTATTTTCCCACAGAAGCGACATATGTTCTTGGTATGATATAGTCACAGAATCAATCAATCGATTGAACAGAATATTCCATATTCTCAAAAAACATTGTAGTTATTCATGGTCATCGAATATAGTATATAGAGCAAGTAGGTTCGGTTGAATTTCATTTTTTATTAGGCAACACTGTACAAATGGCTGAAAAAATATTTTTATAAGTTTTCTAATCAGCAGTCAGTTGATTTCATTCGGATTCAACAGAAAAGTAGTCCTGAATCGAATCGGAATCCATTATTATCGTTGCCCGCTTATTTATATAGTTGATAGAGTTGTATTGTATAGAGTTGGATTTGGGTTGAAGTTGCAAGAAACTCGACCGAATCGCTCTGGGCGACGAAAGCGTTGAAATGTTGTGATCGAAGAAAAATGTAAAAAATGTTCAGCCAAAGTAAACCAAGTTCAAAAATGTCGCCTAGAGTATGAATCTAGACTTATGTACGCAGCAAAGAGAGATGGACTGAGAATCAATGCTTGTGAAACCAAATACATGCTGGCTTCCGGATCCGGGGACGACAGCACCCGATGAGGTAGTAGTTTAGCGATCGACGACGATGAGTTCGGTCCAATTTGTCAAGCTTGGCTCAATTGTAACGTATAATAAATAAATGAAAAACAAATTTATTCCTCATCCCAATAACTCAATTTTGAAAAAAAAAAATGTCACATGGTTCGTTTCAGCAGAACCTCGACCGACTATTTAATAATAGGTCGGTGTTAAGTCAGAGGGGACCAAGTCGCAAATTTGAAAATTTCGATTTATTGATTACATTTGGTTAAGCATTATATAACCTACATACCAAATTTATCAGATTTGGAAAATCACGCATACAGTAGGAATAATGGATAGAAATTGTTATGATTGATCAATGAAAATCCCTCATAGTATGCATTCAGATCGGACCAAGCACCATTTAACATTGCGAAATGGCTCTATATCACGTGCAGACAGAGTGGACCATTTGACATTCATTTGTATATTGAACTAGCTGACCCGGCTAACTTCGTCTCGACCAAAATTTGTTTGTTGTTATCAATACCTACAAACATTCACGTTTTCTTACTAACCGCAAGTTCATGGATCCAATCGCAGAACTGTTCACTGATTGATCTTCTATTCGACCCCGTTGAATTTACCTTTTACTAAAAAAATCCTAGTACTTCTACCAAAACTCATCATTATAATATCAGATTATTTTCAGACACAATTCTCGTTCCAGAGTTTTCAACCACTTGCAAATAACCCCCCCTTAGAGAGGGGGGTGGAGAGTATAGCCACCATAGATACATTTATTGCACGCTATAACCTCAATATGCCTAATTTGGTTTCGTTTGCTTGATTAATTCTCGAGTAATGCAGAAATTTGTGTTTCATATGTATGGAAGCCCCCCATAGAGAGGAGGGGGGAGTGTCTATCCACCATAGAAACATTTATTGTACCCTGAAACCTCAATATGCCTAATTTGGTTTCATTTTCTTGAATAATTCCTGAGTAATGCAGAAATTTGTGTTTCATTTGTATGGCAGCCCCCTCTTAGAGAGGAGGGGGAGAGTCTAACCATCATAGAAACATTAATTGCATCCTAAAACCTCCACATGTAAAATTTGGTTTCATTTGTTGGATTAATTCTCGATTAATGCAGAAATTTGTGTTTCTTTTGTATGTTTTTTTGTATATATATATATATATATATATATATATATATATATATATATATATATATATATATATATATATATATATATATATATATATATATATATATATATATATATATATATATATAGATTCAAACAATTTCCAATCGCTGAATTCAAACCAACAAAACTTTTTATTGAAGCTAATAGGTACCTTGTCGAAATGTGCTTGAACCCGTTAGTGTAAGATGTGCACATTCTGAGTATACACTGCGTTTCACAACTTTAGAACCACTCATTTTATCTGAATTTCCAGAGATATGTAAGAATTCGTTTGAATTGAAGTATATAGTTTAGAATACACTAACTATCTTCATTTATAAGACTGGTCATTTCAACTTTATTGTTGGGTTCAGGTGCGAAACTTTGAAAAAACTAAAATTCCAGTGTTTCATAGCTATAGAACCAGATTTAAAAACTCCCACTCCTTTACAACATTAACGCCAATTTCACATGAATTACGATAAGTTTCTAATTCGTAAATCATCTTAAGTTTTCAATCAGTTCAAATAACCCATTCGGTGTGGTTCGTTTTTCTCGAAATCATAAAAATGTCACATTGTCCGGTCTGACTTAACACTAACCAAATAATGCTCGCATCGCATCTCGAAAGGCAGTTTTGGATTTGCTATTGAATTAATTGACCACAACTATTTTTGTCCACTACATCTACATCTACATCTAGATAAAAATTTGTTCCTAAAAAAAATCCAAAACGTCCATTCTATGTACAAAAAAAAGTATTTTATTTGTAATGAAAAAAGGACAATTACTTATCGGGCAACCCAATATATCTCTCATCGGAAAGAAATATTAACTTTCATGTTAATTCAGGTGTTATTTGAGATACTTCATCAGAATCTGGTGTAGATGTTGTATCCCGTTATGGAATGTTGGTGAGTTTTCCGGTACAAATGTTCCCACGAGCTTGCGATGGGATTAGAGTTGGGTGATTGTTCCCAATCCACTCTTTGATTAGCATCGAAGAATATTTCGGATGTTGATTATGGAAAAAGTTTTTTTTTTGTTTTATCGTGGTCTAATTTTCCGACACTGGCAAGCAAATGGTCCTGTAAAATGTTTCGATATTCAAAGCGATCCATTGTGGTCTCAATTACCATGCCTAATCTCTGGAATAGTAAAAATACTGAAAGTACTCTGAAATAGTTATTTCTCTGCAATCAAGAACCCTATAAGTGCGTAACACGCTTTAAAAATAAAAATTATGAATGAAAATTTATTTTTCAGTTTCAAAAATGTATATAAAAATGTAAACGTAAATATGTGTATTAGTAATGTATGAAATGTATGTGATACAATAACACGCTAGTAGAAAAAACTGATAATTGCAATCATCAGTGCAATTCCAAATGAAATCGTCCAAAAAATGCAGATTTTAAAAACATGTATTTTTGATTCGAATGAAGGTTTGTATTCCGTTTGAGTTGGAGGAAATATGAGTTTTCCACAGCAAATGGGAATTTTTTGACTTAGATGTAACTTTTAAAAAGGGCGTATCGATTTTAGTAGGAGAAATCTTTGATAATATATATCTAAAAAACTATTAGTCGTACCGAAATAGTGTCTTAGAAAGAGTTATAGCGCATTGATGTCTAAACATGAAAAAATATACACTGAGAAAAAAAATTAGTACTCTTTTTTTTTATTTACAAAAAAAACTTTAATTTGCAATATCCAAAATACGTATTTTTTAATTTTTTTTAATTTTTTTCATATAAAATAGAAGTCATTTCTTCTTCTTCTTCAATGGCACTAACGTTCCTAGAGGAACTTCGCCGTCTCAACGTAGTATTACTTGCGTCATTTTTATTAGTACTTAGTTGAGATTTCTATGCCAAATAACACGCCTTGAATGCATTCTGAGTGGCAAGCTCTAGAATACGCGTGATCACAGTGCAAGTCGGAGGAAATTTCTTTGACGAAAAATTCCCCCGTCCAGAACGGGAATCGAACCCGAACACCCGGCATGTTAGTTATGACGCTAACCACTCGGCCAAGGGAGCACGTCATTTAGAAAATTTAAAAAATGGGTCCAAGATGGTAAAACTATTTTCGACGAACTTTGTGGAACATCGAATTTTTATGAATTTCCGAAACTTCGAATTTTTGTATGTTAACAATCATTTTTAGCCACAAATTATGATTTCTGATGTGATTTAAAACAAAAAAGGTCATTATGAATCTTCTTCTAAATGCAGCCATTCTCGAGATATTTTGAAACATACTTATTGTCTATTTATTGTCTTTTTTATAGTAAATATTCCCTTTTAATATGTTTGTCGTGTTATACCGTCATGTTCATGAAATATTATGAATTTGCTGATAATTTCCAACAACTTTTCCAAATACATCATTATGGTAAAAATATATGTTTAGGAGTTACGTTGAAAAACATTTGAAGACATGTGGGTTAACACAAAACGTAGCGATATTAAAAAATCTTTCTTTATCTTAATACAAACTTTCAACATATTATTCGTGTTACACAATCAAAACACGAACAGTAGAATTGAAATCCCAACAACAAATAAACCTTGTTGATTCAACCGGACGTTATGGGTACAAATATAAATAACTTGTTTACGTTATGCCTAGATTATACCTGAAGTCAGGTATCTCTAAGCTACCTCTGTATAGATATATAAAGTCAGGTACCTTTAAGGTACCTCTATCTTCTTATATATAAAATTCTCGTGTCACGATGTTCGAGGTCAAACTCCTCCGAAACGGCTCGACCGATTTTAATGATATTATACTCAAAAAACTTGGTAGGCATGAGAATAGGTCGTAAACTATATATGATACCGTTAGGACCTATTACTTTATATTTGATACCGATTAGGGTGGTCCCATGCAAATAAAATCTGAATAACTTTGTTTTCGTATTTTTTTGCATAAATTTGGCTTGAAAAAAAATTATAACCATATATAACCAATTTTCACCCTCATCTCCTTTTGTTATCGCGATATATGTATTTTTATATAAACGATACCAAATAATTGATTCGTCGTTCGTTTTTTAAACAGGACGAATTTATTTACGTTGTTTAATGCCAGATGGCACTTCGCCCTCTTCATCGAATTTCAGTTTTCAATGGGCTCTATTACAAAATTACACGTATATCGTCCAACCTGTTGCTGGATGTATACGAGATTTATAGAAGAATCGTTAAGTTCGGACTGTTTTCTAAGTATTTAAACAACATCGAGTAATGATTTTCATCCAAATTTAAGCAATTTAAAATTATTTTCGTGTCTGCTAATCTGATACAGATTAAATTGCTCCACGAATACGGATTACTTATTTTGAAGTTTATTTTGCGCCGAGGCAAGGTTGCTACATTTCATAGCACGAATGATCAGATTTCTGAATGCAACAGACGAATCCTGAGATCCGATCGATCCGGTCCATTTCTCTGTACATCATAGATCTCATCTCCATCTCCACATCACACTCAGGTTCGGGAAGTTCCCACGGTCCAATGCAATACACGGTCAAATCTTCACGTTTCTGCTCGATATCCACGTGGAATCTATCCTTCATCGATCACAATCAATTAATTTTATAGATCGTTGAAACATTTGAACACACATGTATTGCAATACATTAGTAATTTTTTATTCAACAGTCAAAATATTCACTAGAAGTAATTTATATGGCAGCAAATCGTTTGCCGGGTCAGCTAGTAATGTATATAAAGTTACTCATATTCAAACATCGTTCATCAGTCGAACTATCTTCCTTATAGAGTGAATAACAGTATACCACAATGGAATACAAAAATTTTTTTTCGTGTTGTAGTCTGTTTCCGAAAAACGGTAAGAAATGTTCATCTGAAAAACGTTTCTTAACCTTGTCAATGGTTGAAAAACTTAAGTCAATGGGATTCAATACCCTTTTAGATACATCATTAAAAATTTGCGGATCATGCCGTTTATCTGTATACTCTTCCAAACCAAAGCAGTGTAATGCTGAGGAGAAGTTCAGTACAGCAGTAGGAAATATTTTAGAAGAAGTGCCATCACTAGTTTGTACATTCCATGAAAATGTAAATCTTATGCTTCATAGTCTCAAAAAATATTCCTTTAACATTGAATGCAAAGAATATATGGGAAAGATACTATGTAACATATCAAATAAATCAAAATACTGTTACCTTCGTGAATGTAAAAAATGCCCAACAATGGACGAGTTTGGAAACTGGTTTCTAGATGAGCTTCAGGAACGCAATTTAATTGAAATCACATATGCACAATGGATTTCTACTGATCGATGCGACATAGAAACTGTTGTAAAACCGGTGGAAGAATTTGTATCGTATTTTTGCGAAAGAATAGATAAATTACTTACTCATGATTACATTAAAACACAACAGTCCACATTTCTTAACAATATAAAAGCTAATTTGCAAGAAAATGAGGTTGTTGTGATTTTCGATTTTTCCGAAAATGATTCATTTGTGCTTCAAGATGAAGTTTAAAGTCATCACTGGAACAATGATCAAGCAACAATCCATCCATTCGTTGTTTATTATAGAGATGAAAAAGGTTCTCTGGCAAATTTAAGCCTTGTAGTTATATCTGAAGTTTTAAGACATGACACAATAGCTGTGCAAGTATTTATTTCTAAATTGGTAACATTTTTGAAACAACAAATGCAGGTAAAAAGAATAAAATTCATGTCGGATGGTGCTACATCCCAGTATAAAAAAAGAAAAAAAAAATTGCGAGTTTATGTCAATCTAAATCGAAATACGACATTGACGCTGAATTGGTGGTACATTAAAATGGATGGCAACAAGAGCTAGTTTGGCTAGGCAGCATGAACATCCCATTACGAGCGCAAAAACGTTAGTTGACTGGGCTAGCAAGCGAAAAGAAGACTATCTTACAAAGCTGTCATTTCCATATATGTCACAAGAAGAATATGATTAGGGTGTGGAAGAGTTGAGTAGCATGTATGATAACACCAACAAATTCCAGGTACCCAAAAGTATCATTCTTATGCACCTGTATCCGAGAATGAAGTAGCAGCAAAGTTGTACTCTAACGACAATGCAGCAAGTTATCATTATGTGTATAGAAATATAAGTGTCGGGGATCATAAATTGGGTTGAATAATTTGGACGGCAACTCTCCTATTTCCTGCTGCGTACACCGTTTGGTGTATAGATGACACTCAGTACATAGCACTTTTCTCCATAAATATATTACACAGCTCAAGTTCTTCATATAACATTTCACAACATATACAATTTATTTACAATTCATTTATCTCATAAAAACTACACATATAAAACATAAACCGGCTAGGCAAAAACTCTGGGAAGCTCAGCGGATTTGGGATACTTAGGTCCAACTAACTACAATGATAGCTGCTCGTTTCAAAACATGTTTGCCTCGCTCTTCGTCGACGGGGATGACGTCATCTCTCTTCTCTTCGTTGGAATTAAATTTTTATAGCGATCTCTTGTTTACACTCTCTTATTTTTACGAAACAACGATGCGAAAAGGAAAGCAACTATCTCCTGTACAGGGTTGCCTCTAAATGTTATTTCCAGACAATAAGAAAATAATGAAAAAATTGAATTATATACAACAAAATGGTCAGTTGATAAAAATAAATGTTGATAAAAAATAAATGCTAAAAATTCTAGTATCATTATAAGTATCTCTTAAACTCTGATAAATATAGGAATTATTTGACCAAATTGTAGAGAATTATATTTTTTCCTTTCATAATTGTTGTGTTCTTTTGGCGCAACATGTATAACATATTAAAAGTTTGTATTAAGATAAAAAAAACATTTTTTAATATCGCTACGTTTTATATTAACCCACATGTGTTCAAATGATTTTCAACGTAACTCCTAAACGTATATTTTTACCATGATGATGTATTTGGAAAAGTTGTTGGAAATTATAAGCGAATTCATAAAATTTCATGAACATGACTGTGGCGACCATAGCTGCAACGAACCATCATCAGGATGAAAAACAAATTACAGTGTAGGTTTGCCCCGTCCTACCTAGAAGTTGCAGGCCTTGTACTTCTCACTACTACTTAAACATCGTAATATACCCATTTTTGAAAAACAATAGGTATAAAAGATAGAATTGATACGTGCAGATAAAAGGTTGCAGAAAAACGAAAGTGTCCTGATCGAACGGAATTATTTATTTCAATATTAAAATTAGTTGTAAAAATCGTCATATTTCTATTAGTAAAAAAGTTATACAGGTAAACAGATTAAAACAATAGTTAAAATGTGAACTTAATATCTAACTTAAACTACTTACAAACTATAGTTACAGCACTCACGTGTAACCGCAGAAATTATAAAAAAAAACTTTCACGAATTACCCTAAAGACACTAAACGTAAGTTGATAAAAAAAAATTATTTGGATACAAATTAAAAACCGATGAAACAAAATACTAATTCTAGTTTGTAAATTTATAGGAAATTTATAACCTTACAACAAATTATAAAATAAAGGTTATCGATTCGGAAGACGTCTTTGTTGTCTCCGCAACAATGACGGTATAACACGACAAACATATTAAAAGGGAATATTTACTATAAAAAAGACAATAAATTAGAAGTATGTTTCAAAATATCTCGAGAATGGCTTCATTTAGAAGGAGATTTATGATGACCTTTTTTGTTTTAAATCACATCAGGAATCATAATTTGTGGCTAAAAATGATTGTTAACATACAAAAATTCATAAAAATTCGATGTTCCACAAAGTTCGTCAAAAATAGTTTTACCATCTTGGACCCATTTTTTAAATTTTCTACATGACTTCTATTCTATATGAAAAAATAAAAAAAAAAATAAAAAAATATGTATTTTGGATATTGCAAATTAATGTTTTTATGTGAATAAAAAAAGAGTACTAATTTTTTTTCTCAGTGTATATTTTTTTCATATTTAGACATCAATACTCTACAACTCTCTCTAAGACACTATTTCGGTACGATTCATAGTTTTTGAGATATAAATTATCAAAGATTTCTCCCACTAAAATCGATACGCCCTTTTCAAAAGTTACGCTTGAGTCAAAAAAATCCCAATTGTCAATTCTCATGTTTTGTCATTTGTCGATTTCATTCGGAATTGCTGATCAGAAAATTCATAGAAAATTTATAAAGCTAGTAAGGAGCAGAACTAAGTGTTTTAAGTATTGAAATAAGATCGGTAACAGTTTTCATTCCGGTACTAATGCTCTTATAACGTTACTTTACAAACACGTTTACATCGTTGACAGACGTCGACACAGCACTTTCGTCAATTCGAATTGGAAATATGTTTCCATTATTTTCAGTCATTCCTGCAGAGATCAAAGGATAGATATTATTAACAACGAGACGGTTCTCTGCTCTAACCCAACGAACATCACCTCTGGCAGGTGTACCGACTCGATCCCCCATCCCCACCTCCTGCCCCACTGACACAATTCCTCCTGCGCAAACACATTAGTCCGCACGCTTCCGGAAAAACTGCAGTGACGTGCGTCGGGCGGCCCACGGATCATACGCCGCGAGAAGTTTCACAACTACATTGAGATCGCATCACATTTGTACCTGCGGTATGACGAAGGCAACGATCTTCTTCTGATCGCCTTGCACCATCGCATGCGAATATTTTTCGGTACATCATCCTACGGAACGTCGCCCACTCCCTCCTCGTCTTCCCAACGGGATCGAGAGAGCTACCGAGCGACGAAAACTGCCAATGTGTAAGTTCTGCAGTTTTCCTCTTGCGAAGGCGAAATGTATTTTTCACCGCTGGCCAAGCGGGAATTTATAGTCGAGCGTGCAGTCATCTCCTGTTCGTTCGTCCGTAAATAAGCCGATTGCACAGAGTTCCCATTCCTCCGTCGGAAAGATATCGGTGGAAAATTGTTCAAAGTACATACAGCCAGCGAAGAAAAGCACTGTGCGAAAAGAAAAACTGCGCGCGCGTTCGGTGTGTCCGGGTGCATATCTATAAAAACTTCAAAGGATTTGTAGTTTTTTTTTTCCCCGAGCAATAGTTGATGCGGTTTGAGAGAATTATTTATTTTTTCTTTGCTTCTGCAAAGGGTGAATAAAACCGGGACATCCACAATCCCAAACGAGTCCAATCAGAGCAAACGGGGGAGGTATTATAAGGGACTGAGATGTTGTGCCCTCGTCAGCTGTGAAAAATCATGCCTTTGTTTTAATTAAAACAAGTGAACAGAACGCGGAGAAGGATTTGCTGGTGCCCGCTCCACAAGCGGAAGGAAAATGAATCAAAAGTTTAAATAATGGTGTATGGTGGACAGAGAGTAAAAAAGGTCGGTGAAACGAAATAACTGTTTGAATAAATACTGAAGATAAGAGAAGGAGCGAAAAATAAGCGATTCATAGACACCACTAACTAAAAGTGATAGAAGCGAACGAGAAGAATTATTCCGGACCGCAACTCAGCAAGGAAGCAAGTACGTACATCAGGAGGGAATGGGGAAAGAGGGTCTCCCGCACTTTTCCGCCGTTACTAAGGGTGATACCAAGTGACCTTTTTAGAGCTTCAGTGGGACGCCGAGGCTAAGCTGGCAATATTGTTTGGACATGAGCTGCGATATTTCGAACAAGCAAGGTACAATCCGCTTTTCACAGATCTGAGGGGTGGGAAAGGGTAAGCTCTGGTCTTAGCGGAATATGATGAATACCTGATTCGGCATTGTGTACTCCCTTGGGCACAATGCCGGAACAAGTAACAATAGTGTTATCTTGAGCATTGAGTTGCATTAACTTGGATTCGGGAGCGGACCACAGAAGCGGTCCTTCGGTGGTTCATTTTCCCACACACTTATTATGCAACAAACTTATTGGGAAAATGTTTGCTGAGTTCCTGTGATTTGGGGGGAGAGCAGGAATAAGATTTTAAGCGCGGAAAAAAGTCCGTCATATTGTATCATCATTTCGCTCAGGATCCACTTGATTCACACAATGCCATTTGGGAATTCCCTCACGTGAAACCGCTCCACGCTTTTATGTGAATGAACCCAAATTGGATTCGTATAGGACATAAAAACAGGAAACCTGCTCGTCGTTACCGCCCACCAACTCGGCGGAGAGCCTCACTCGACGTAATTACACCTCCGCTGCTCCGTTGACAACGAAGGCGATTCACGAGCGGTTGTGTGTGTGTATGTTTATCTGTCGGGATAGGAATCAATCGTAATTCGGAGACAACGCCTCGACGGTTTCGAACGGGGGGAAGACAATAAAAAAGCAAAATCATCCCAAGAAGACAAAACAAAATAAAAAAAGCAACATCTTATAATCAAACAGTGAATCGAGCAAATCACAATCGCGGGCGAAACGACACAAAGAAGTCACCGCCTAAACGTAAACATTCCCGACCACCCACACCCGATTTTACATGGATTTCCAGGGATGCCGGAGGATACGGGGGACGCTAAAAAAATGCAAAATAGCCTCACAAACATGAGTAAACAAAGGAGCCACAATATTCGCGCATGTTACTGCCACAACGTTCAAATGCGTCAAACAGTTTTCGCGATCTCAAAAACGGAAAAACCCATCCCGTCACATGTGCGACTAATCGTTTTCCGTTGGTGGTTTCCACGTCGTAAATCACCCTCCGTCTCCACGGACTGGGCGATCTTGAACAACCTCCGTTGTCTGGATGCGATCGTTGACATTGAACAGTTCGATTTTTTCGCCGAGTCGAGCGCACTTTTCCACTCGAAAATGCGTCTGTGTATGTGTGTGCACATATGTGCGCGTATGTTGGTGTGTTTTAATGATCCCAATCGTGGAGCTATTTTTGGACAAAATAAGTCATACGAAAAACCTGCGCGATCGCTCTGACGTGTTTGTTGGTATTGGTTATTTTGGCATGTTTGTTGTTCAATGGCGAAGCTACCGCGGATATATAAACGGACTAAGAAATGACGACGACGAATAGTGGGTGGAAAATTGAATTTGGAAGGAAGCGATTTATGAGCTAAAACAGAGCGAACGAATACCGGATTTTTATTCTGAATGAATATGGCTTCGTGTATTACACGAATCTAATTTGGGAACGATGATGTTGCCGTTTTTATGACGATCATCTCTGTGGGCCATAATTTTCCTGTTGATAGTGGAGTGAGTTTAACCTTTGATTCATCGGAACGATTTTCAAACATACTCATTTCGCTCGAATTTGAAGTTTTTAGGATTTTGGAAAAAAAAAACTATCTGTGAAAGACATTAACGTTATTCTCTTTCAAAGTTAACTATGTTCAAAGCAGTATTTGAGGGCATTTGTTTGCTAATAAGTGCGCTTTCGTCAATATTCTTCAAATGTCGCCATACGATTACTGCAAGTTTGCATGTAGCCAAAATTCGTATGTGAAATCGATTGTGTGTTGATGGATGAAATGTTATACATATAGCTTTTCTGTTCTTGTTTTTTGAGGGACTTTAGCCCGATCATATGTTCCTTTATATCATTAAATCGAAAAAATTTCATTAAAATCGAAGGTGAACCATGTAATGTCGTGTGTGCCCAACGATCATATTTATTTCTTTTAACTTCAATACAATAATACGCATAACTCCACTCATAAGGCTCTGTATAGCATCTGGCTGCAGTTTTTTCTGTACGGAAACTCACTTTTTCTTCATGTCTTCCTCAGATTTGACCTTCTTGTGATGCTTCCTTAGTGCCTGTTTCATAATAGACCAGTACTCTTGATGGGTTTCGTTAGTTTCGGTGCGCACGAAGCTAGATCCAGTCAGAAGATTGTAGGATCCTCGTGTTGTTCAACAAAGGAAGCAGATGCTTCTTTAGACACTCCTTGAGATCGATCTGTCCGTTTGCAGTCCCAGTAGTCACGAACGGCGCACTCCGTTTGCCACATGAGCAGATCGTTTGCCAAAATATGTATTTCTTGGCTAACTTTGAAAGTTTCTGCTTCCTTACTTCCTCCGGAACATCTAACTTGTGCTGGACGGCGAAGAACAGTAGCCCCAGAAGCTGCCGAAAGTTCGCCTCGACGTAAGTCTCATCATCCATGATGATGAGGCTTCATCAGCATCTGGGTGTACAGTTTCCGGGCCCGTGACTTTCCCACCTTATTTTACCGTTCGTCACGATTTGAAGCCTTCTGCTCTTTTAAGTATACAGTCCCTCTCGGTCCTGGGCTCTCTGAACCAAAGACTTGGACAGATTCAACTTTTTGGCCACATGCCTAACCGAAGCATTGGGATTCCGCTTGACACTTTCACGACACTTGTGGTTCTGATCTCTAATATAACATTCATTATGACCGCATTCTCCTTCCGTTTGAAGCTCAGAGTTTCGTAGTAACGTTTAATCATAGGGAAATCACGGGTGAGACGGACAGTGGGGGTATAATGGACAGGTGGTTGATTTGTATAGTTGCATTATGAATTTAAAATTTCTGTTGATGGGAACCCCTTCTACATAATATTCTATAATATTTAAACCAACCAAGGAATACTGATCAAAAGTGGAATAGGGCAACAAAAACCGAAAATCAAATATGAGTCCGCGTCTGGATGTAATTTTTCCGGCTTCGATATTAACCCTCCTGTACTCGCGTGCAAAATCATAACACGTATACTCGCGCACGGTGTCCCAGACCGAAAATTGAACTTCTCTGTAATGTTGCCATAGTGTATTTTTCATGCTTTATTGGCATTTTGTTTAAGAAGAGGGTTTGATTTAATTGAAAAACTCAAAAAAAATATTTTCTTCGTCCTTATTTTGTTTTAATAGTCATCTAATTCAGCCTCCTCAAGATAGAATTATTTTTGATACTCCAACACAAATAACGAAATTCGAATTTTCCACTGTTGATTATAAAAAGTAAGCAACTGAATAAAATTCATGAAAGTATAATGATCTATAAAATAACATAAAAACGTATTAATCGATTATGGTTTCATTGGAGTAAGAATCAGAACATTGCATAACTGCATGCTCGAAACAAACATATTTTTTTACATTTCATGCATTTGTTGCGTGTTTTTCGAGTCTTTTATCGAAGAGAAGAATGTATAACGACCTTCTAGATAATTACCAGATAATAAAGGTTCTGGAATACAAAGTTTGCATATTTCTAATATTCTTTGTCTCTGTTTTCTTGGTAAACTAAGAATTAATGCCTTTTTTTAGATGGGGCATAAAAAGATGATATAAAAGGATTTCTAGCAACTTCCTTTTCTTTTCTTGTTTTCTTGTCGATATTGGCCATCATAAAAAAATATCCCCGAAACTATAACTGTTAAAAATTATCATAAGCTACCGATTAGTTTATAGTTTACTGTTTACTATTCTTCCACAAGTGAAATTCTTTCACAAGTGTGTATATGAATGACCATTACATTTAGCGAAAGTCAAACATTTATATTTTGCTTTTGAACGTATGAATCTATCGACGACTATATCGACGAATAGTTAATAAATGGATCCGTTCAATCCAGTTACAAAAGGCACTGAAATCAAATAAGAATAGTCCGGTAATGATCTTATGCATTATATTCAATAAATATTACACGCCACTAACATTAATTTATACATTTCATTCAACAATATTCTAGAATATGAAAAAACGCACTTGTCCAAAAAAGTTACTCCTATACTCGCGTCGGTGTGTCAGACCGAAAGTGTTAAAAAAGTGGCACACATCCCCTTTGTACCAACACGTGCGATAGAGAAAATCGCAAAGTCGTAGTGTTGATATTTTCTGAGAAGTGAACGAATGATTGATTTCTCGGTCTGACAGACCAATGCGCGAGTATAGGAGTGTTAAGCATTTTGAGTGGTTTAATTGCAAAATTAAATTCGCTGATGGGTATATTTCGGTTTGTGAGTTGACAGAGAAGCGATATTAGGTATGTACGGAAGAGTAAATTCATTCGTGAGTGGTAAATTCAAATTATTGAAATAACTGCATTGGTATGGTTGAAATGGACAGTCACATCCATAATCACATCCAATGCATGATGGAAAGTGGAGGGAAGAATACCGTTTTGTCTTATATTCCGAACAGCTAAATTCCGAACATTTCATTTTTAAATATAAATTTACTAACCTTTTAAGTTATAAATAACTGAATAATGAAAACACAGACATTCTATGAGGTATAGGCTTCATTTTGACATCATTTACATATATCGATACAGCCTATAATTTATAATATTATGCATTTGCAAAAAAGTGACAGTGAAAACCAATGATAAAATGTTTGCGTTCGCAAATTCTGTATAAACCGAGTATCGTGAATTTTACAATTTGTGTAGTTTTTTCATTTTTTTAAACATAAAAAATAGATGAATTTTTTTATAAAACATTTGGCCTACTATTTCGAAAACAAGTATTGTTGACGTTGGGTCAACGGTGGGTGGGAATAAGAACAATCCAATTTCTTGAATATCGATACCGCGTATTAAAAAATTCCTGAAATTATTACAATTTTGTTCAGCTCTGATTTTCACAATAAAATGACATTTACCTACGTTTAGTGCTCTTAAACCCTTATTATTTTTCAGTCCCTGTTCCTTTCCTTCGAAAAGCGTTGGTAGCGAGAACTACGCACAGCCCTGTGGACGTGGAATATCTGACACTCAACCGGATTTTATTAATCCTATATAACGGCGTAAATGCACGTTCAGTTGAATATTAAGTTTTAACTATACAATTAAATTTTGGTTTGATTTCTCACCGTTAAGTATGGCTGTATGGAATAGAGAGACTAGCTTTTTAATTCAACACGAGGCCTCGCAATTCAATTGCTGAACCCCAATGAGAGCCTAGGAAATGCACGTAAATAATGAGCGTATTCATAATAATCATAGGAAAATAGTTTTACCACTTCAATCTAGCTTTCGTAATTCACTATATCAATCTAACTAGAATACTATAAATTCACGAATATTTGTATAATTATCACTTGTTAAGATGCGTATCTATAGCCTTTTCTGCCCGATTACAATGTACTATTGTTTTTCTCCTCTATTTGGTGGTCTGACATTTCTCTGGCAGTCCGTACGCATGAAGCAAAGCTTCTGTGAGATGCGCCGACCGAGGGGTCGTGACAAGTATATTGAACTGTAAGAAACTGCTTTTAAGTTTTGGAAAACATGAGTTTCCAAAGATAAAATTGAAGTTCTCCTTAACATGTCCGTCTTACCCCCATTTTCCCTACGGCTCACCGTTGACTGCACGATTTCGATTTGTTTTCCAATGTCCCGATGAGAGAGTTGATGATTTTCCAGGTGCTTGCGCAAAATCAATTCGCGACGTTGCTTTTCCGGTGACGCCATTTTTGCTAATTTTCGAAAAACTGGAAGCTATAACTGTATTTTATAGCTTCTAGTTTTTTGAAAATTAGCAAAAATGGCGTCACCAACACAATACACTCTAAACTACTTATACCCAAGTTTTCAAGAGAAAATACTCAATGGATAATTTTTTACAGCGTTTTTTCTATGGTGCAATTTGATGTGGGACACCCTTTATGTCTACGCAAAATTTCAATTAATTTTACCCAACGGATCAAAATTAAAGAAAATTTGAATGTTTGTGGATTTGATACGGTTCACCCTTTGGGTAGAAATTTGCATCTAGAACTCAACATTTAATCCCTAGACAAAAACCGTCTTCGACACAGCTGTTACAAATAATAAAGCGCATATTTCCACGTTGTTAAACAGCCATTCCAAGCCAAACAGATATAGTGGTTCAAGGATTTTAGTGAAAATTGGTAGTTTTGATCCTTATTGTATACTTAACATATTAGGCACGTATTTTTTCATTTTTTTTTTCATTTAAGGATGGAAACTCATTTTTTTCCCTTTTTTCAAAAATTCATTACTTTTGAACTACTGGACCGATTCAGATGATCCACATATCAAATTGAAGCTAGTCTTCTTTGGAGAAACATAACACTTGGGAAAAGATGGATTTCGTTTTCGTTAATATTGATTGTATTTGTTATGTTGAAAGTTTACATGTTTCAGAGGCGGAAGTTCATGATTAAGACGGATTGATTAATACATGCATAGCAAGGTAACCACTTAAAATAAATAGTTTGAATCACGATTTACTAGAATTTGTTTAAAAAACATTTTGCAAAAGTTGTTTCAATATAATAACGGATGGTTCAAGATGTTAAGAAAGACTTGTTAAGAATCAATTCGGTTCTAACATGCTTTTACACTTCAGACGTCCGAAGAAGTCAATCCATATTTACAACAAATTAAGATGGTTTTCAGCAAATTAAAACAGGGAAAAGAACAACTGTTACTTATCAGAGTTACAAGGTGGGGTTATTGAGGCACCGAAGGATCATTTAATTTGATTGTACCACCTTGGTGGTTGAAAAGACTTGGTCACCATGGTGTACATCAACAGATACGCAACTGACTATTGTTAAGGGGGGAACCTGGTCTGGAAGGTCGAAAAAATCGATTTTTTTTTGCATTTTTGGGAAGCTTATGCCCTCAGAAATTTTGCCCCAAAAGGATTTTATCTCGTTATTTGATTTCGTCGGAAAATTACAGCCAAAAGTATGTTTTCACCTCAAGGTATATTGCTGTACGAATTTTTAATTGCGTTTTGCTCGAGACCATGCTTTTTAAACTGGTGGTATCTCAGGATTTACTTGACTGATTTGGCTGATGTTTTTTACCAGCATGTAAGAATGAATTATTTAGAGTGTTACATAGCCTTTTTTTGATATATAATTTTTTCGATTATTTTATGAGCTTCTAAACAGCGATTTTTCATGAAAAATAACTCATTTTTATCAAAAATATGGCGGTCATTTTTGATAAAAATAAGTTATTTTTCATTTGACAATTTTTCGAATTTTCAAAAACCCCGGTTTAGGTCACTTTTATGTCATTAGTCATTATTCGTGCACTCCAAAAATTGAAAAAAACATAATAACCAAAATACCCGGATACTTTAACTTATTTCTAACACCCGAAAAAAAATCACGAAAATTCATTATTGTTCGACCTTTCAGATAAAGGTGTGGTAGTGCTTTATTCTCTATAGTTATTTAGTTGATCTGAATTGAATGAAACTGAAAGTAGCGAAAAAGAATTGAGTGTAGAAATATAATTTTAACTGCAGCAATTCAGAAATGAAAGATACGTTGGAGAGGCTTGAAGAAGTAATTATTCATGTAAGTTTCTATAAATTGTTGCACAAGCTAAATTATTGTAATTTGTCCTTTTATAGTTTAGAGCCGTTCGAGAGCAAAGTGGTGAGCTCCAAAAAAGTAGTTTAAAATATCAATTCACTCGATAATCATATTAACAATATCTTTCTGGTGCATTTTTAGTTCTTTTAGGTTATCATATCCTTCATTTTCATTCCCAGAATTTCATACCATCGCAGCGTGGTATGTGCACCCAAACTAGCGTTGGCAGAAAACATTTCATCTTTGGCAGAAATGATGCCATTTCATGTGCTGGAGAGTCAAATGCGCAAATAATGAGTTGTTTTAAAAGCTTAAAAATAGTTTGTATGTATGCGTGCCGACATCTTTTTCTGTTTCCTTTTCTCATTTCATTTGGGATTGTGCTAAAAAAATAAAGTCCATACGACGTCAAGCGGAATCGAACCGAGGCCGGCTTGAATGCAAAGCTATTTTACACGACCACGCTATCCACATGGCTAATGATGCTTCAGCAGTCGTTCAGCAAATAAGTGATAATATTGCACCTGATTATAAAATGAAGTTGGGAAGTGTTTTCTAAGAGTAAAAAAGGAGCGCATGAAGGAGAACAATATCTATCTCGGTCTGGGCCGTGTTTATGGCAAAGTATGCGGAAAGCTTATTTGTCTTTTGTTTCGCCCACTCGTATTAATCTTATATTGCTGTATTATGTATATTATACAAATGCTTACCAGTATTTGTGAGTCATGACATTTTCTGTTATGTTATGTCTCATTTAATGTCATAAATCGGGATGACAAAACATGAGCTAAAATCAATTTTGGGTGTAATGCTGCAGAATCCGGACGGCTTTTGAATCCGCACATTTTATCATTAAACCATCAATATCATGACAAAACAAAATCATCCTTGGCAGGTTTAATAGATGCGACTGATAAGTACTATAGAGACAATTCAGTGTAGTGTCAGAGATAGGACCTAGCTGAAAAAAGGCATAGATCAGAACAAATAAAACAAAAAATCCCAGTGTTCGGATTTAAAAAAATAAAGAAATTCAGAAGATGATTCTAAATCCGAACGGATCAAGAGTTCACGATGGAATTTCTTATTGCAGGAATTCCATAAGAGCATGTTACAAGTCCTAAGAAAAAATGAAGCAAGGGTTCTCGATGTTTAGTTTCAGATTATAATAGAATAGCAATGAAATAATTAGCATTACAAAAATCAATAACTAATTTCTCTCAAAGGAATACTACTGGAAAAATTCGTTTGGAATATGAAACAATAGTGTCCGGAATTTGAATCATGTTTGAAAAGTCTGCGGATTTTGATTCACCACACAGTTAGGAAACTTTCATATTTTGAGTAAATGTAATATGATTTTATGAATTTCTGTGATGCATAACATACATGAATCCCTTCTAGTTATATTGGAATGGTGCTGTTTCATGCTATGCTATAGCAGTGTTTTTTTAATAGTTGATGTCATTCTCATAAATGGTTAAGTGTCCGGATAATTGTATGAACAAGTTCACGGTTAAAACCAACATTTTGTCACTCAATTGTGTAACAAGTTACTACAGAATACGATCCCCCGTAAAAAGGACTGATTCAGTGCCGCACTCAGCCTCCGAAAATAATGTATTTTGCCAATGTTCATTGTGATGTATACTTCTGCTGCGCAAACAAGGGTTCTCCCTGAGGAAATGATTTATATTAAAAACTCCGCTCACAGTGTTATCTAGACACGTTCAACCTCAAAACAAACTTGTACCATACGAGCTTAAATCAGCAAAACCCCGCGGCCGATTGTAAATTTTTGTCACGTATTGTCTCCTTCAACGCCCCGTCTGTTGCAATCAGTGTCGTGATATGCTACCTTACCCAGTTATGTTCTCGCTCTCCCCTCGAGAGATCCCGAGCCACGGAAGGAGCAGTGCGAAATCAGGATCCCGAACCTGCCTGGCTGCCGTGCGCTGAGATGCTGACAGTGATTATCAACCCATCGGGGTGTTTGTGGGAAACAAATCTGAAATCCAGTGTGGGTCCTGGGAATCCTCAACCCACCACCAGTTGAATTTTCCACGGAAATGAATGCTTCCGTTGTTTGTGATACTGTGTGTAATCCGGTTGTAGCAATTTTTTCCGACTAACCGATTTGCGGCGGCGGCGACCGATACCTATCACTGCTTTGCTGGCACTCTGGCAGCCACCATTCACGCTCCTCAATCAGCAGGAAATTGAATTAATGTAATCCACTCCTAAACCTTATTTATAGACGGCGAAAACCGACGGCGGCGACGCTGACGCCGACGCCCCGTACGAACGCGCTCTCTGGCTGTTGGTCTCATTATAAATATGTTGTTTTTCGGTGCGTATTTTTCCTTCGGATATTCCTCCCCCCGAGCGATGCTTTCGACGACATTATTTAGGTTTATTCGAGAGCAAATTTATCGTTTGCAGCTGAAGTTTGAATTTGAATTAACGAGGAAGCACTGGTGTGTGCCACCAGACGCATTACCCGGAAAAAGATAATTCTTTTCGCGGAATTTCTTCCTTTTGGTTATATTTTCCCAATAATACCGATGGATAAAGAAAATACAAACAACGCGTTCGAAGGCCGGACAAAGTTTGCCGAAATGTGTGCGACGAGCATTTCGACCAATTTCACCTTTTGTTCTACAAAACTCTTAACCAGACGCCCACCGTCACGGTGCTCCGAACAGTCCTATTTATGTTATTTTCATAGCGATATTCGCGTGACAGTTTCCTTGAGGAGTTGAGATGAACGAACAGCACTTCGTCCGAAAGCAGTTTCTCGAAATGAGGATTTAGGTCACGAGGTGTTAACGGACGAGAGCAGACAGACAACGGCGTGTAACCTTCCGACATCGGCCCGACTGTAAACAAGATTTGTTTACCATTTAATCGAACCTTTATTCCAATAATGGCGCATTCTAATAGTCGATGGGCAGCGCTTAAAACAACACAAATTCTCCGTCGGTCGTTCCCTTTGTTTGGTGAAGCGTGGGAGACGCGGCTAAAAATAATCGCCATTTCCCGAAACAGTCCACCGGGAAAACATCTTCAACGGTGTGTGTTTGTATGTGTGCGCGTATGTCTCACGAGAACAAACGAGTTTTCATGCACATTTACTTGCTCAAAGTGGTTTGGGCTCCCGTTTTTCCCATTGCTGTCTATGTCATTCGGAAACACGCAGAATGTTTCCATAGCATTTTTCCGTCAATTTAAAAAAATAATGGAAGAGAAATGTAAACCTCCCACAGTCCTCCCAACATTCCACTGGCAATCGTCCGCGTCCCTTAGGCACACCCCTCCCCATCAATTAGTATCACGTCTGTGTATATCCGGAAGGAATTTTTATTAATACCAATTTTCTTTGCCCTTTCTTCTTCTTCCTTCTCGTTGCAGTGAAAAATGGAGCAATTTGAACAACTTTTAACGTGTTGCGTGTGTCTCGATAGATACCGCAACCCGAAGCTATTACCATGTCAGCACTCGTTCTGCATGGAGCCGTGCATGGACGGCCTCATCGACTACGTGAAGCGACAGGTGAGTGAAATCGACCGACCAGCAGAGCAGACCAACCAACCAACCAACCAAACGACCACTCGATTCCGGGTCGGAATCAGAGCATGGGGTAGAGAAAATATTTTCTTAACATTGCGCAACGAATGGAGTGCAACAACCAGCCCGGATGTTTATTGTTTCGATCTGCATGATGACAATTTGCCAGTGGTGTTTGCCAATGTGAGCAGAAAACAAAATATTTTTAGTTTGTTTTATCATGAAAGCTCGAACGTAGAATCATGCGTTGTCTGTTTCGACAATAATAATAAACTGAAAATATGTGTTTTCTCCGAAAGCATTAACAATTTTTGACGTAGGACTACGTCCTTCATTTATATACTGGGGTGTAAGTTTAAAGTTTCGAAAACGAAAACGTTACGCCGGAGAACGAGATTTTGAGCGCTAATAGCTCCAAAACAACTGAACGAAATGGTATGATAAACACTTCATTCGAAAGATAAAATGTCTACGCGTTATATTCTTGTTACTTCTTGATCCTAAAACTTGTTTCAACAGCCCTAAAATTGCTTTCAAAACAGGCTATTGAAATCACACCAATCGCTAGTGCCGCTCGGAAATCCAATCAGTTATGATTGCGCAACGATTGAGGTACGATCACTGGAATGGATGGATGTTTCCCTAACACAGACTTCAAAATCATGAAGCCTGGAGAAATCGGCATTGCAAAAAAGATGCAAGCAGCGCGAATTTTTATACTCGTTTGTGTTTTTGCAAGTTGGAATGTTTCCCTAACACAGACTTCTAAACCATGGAGCCTGAGGAAAACGGCATTGCAAAACAGATGCATGCTGTGGGCAGGGTTGCCAATAATATTATTCAAAAAACTGGAAGATTGCTCTCAAAAAAACTGGAAGAAAACTGGATCCTGAAGTACCGTTTTATTTTAGAAAGATTGGCTATGATTTATATAAAATAATTTTTTTTTATCCATTCCAATGCTGAAGAAATAAAATTTTCTTTGAAGCTTCAGGTAGTAATTATATAGAGTTCATAAAACTGTAACTGTAATTACTGTGAAACGATATTTGTGGGACGGTTTTATTTCGGCAAAATTTGAAGAGTCTCGCATTTATCGCTTCATATCCATAAAATCGCTGATCGAAGATCGTCGACAAAACTGCGAATAGTTACTTCAAAAAGGTACGGATTAAAGGGTGTGTCACATCAAATTGCATCACGGAAAAAACGCTGTAGAAATTTAATTTTTAGGAATTATATCTTCAGCTTTCGCTTATAATCAGATAAGAGTGTATAGCTCACGTTGGCCATGCTTCACTGTCAATTTTTCGTAAATTTGGAAAAATGTCGTCGAACGAAAAAGAGCGTCGTGAATTAATCCTGTGCACTCATTTCGAGAATCCGGAGTTGTCACATCGGGACATCGGTAAGATGCTGGGAATCGTCCAATCCACGGTCAGCAGAGTACTAAAACGATACTTAGAGAACCTAACCATCGACCGGAAGGTGAAGAACGGCAAAAATGGATGCTCCGTCAGTGAAAAAGATCACAAGCGCGTAGTTAAGCAGTTTAGACGTGATCCGAGAAGTTCGGTCCGGGATGTCGCCAATAAGCTGAATTTGTCAAGTTCATTCGTCCAGCGGACCAAGCAGCGGGAGTGCCTGCGTACATACAAGGTTCAGAAGGCTCCTAACCGCGACGAAAGGCGAAACATGGTGGGGAAGACGCGAGCCCGGAAGCTGTACACCGAAATGCTGACGAAGCCGCACTGCCTGGTAATGGACGACGAAACCTACGTCAAAGCGGACTTTCGTCAGCTGCCGGGCCTGTTGTTCTTCTCCACAGAGGACAAATTCAGCGTTCCGGAGGAGATTCGCAAGCAGAAACTATCCAAGTTTGCCAAAAAGTACATTGGTGGCAAGCGATCTGCTCTTGCGGAAAGCGGAGCGCCCCCTTCGTGATGGCCGGCACGGTAAACGGGCAGGTTTACCTTAAGGAGTGCCTACAGAAGCGCTTACTACCACTATTGAAGCAGCACGAGGGCCCGACCATCTTCTGGCCGGATCTTGCTTCGTGCCACTATTCAAAGGACGTGTTGGAGTGGTACGAAGCCAACGGGGTCACCTTCGTGCCAAAGGAAATGAACCCGCCCAACGCGCCGGAGCATCGCCCAATAGAGAAATATTGGGCGATTATGAAGAAGGCCCTCCGGAAGAACCCAAAAGTTGTCAAATCGGAGGCGGACTTCAAGAGAAAATGGATTTTCTGTTCAAAAAAAAACTTCAACCTGACGTAGTACAGAACCTTATGGACGGGGTAAAGAGGATGGTGCGAGCATACGGGCTTGGGCTCAATGTATCAAAGTTACTTTGATATTGAAATTACCAAGTTTTGGTATTGAGAAGCTATTTCTCTAATTTTTTTGGTATTATTCATTGGCAATTTACTTCTTATATAAAACTTGTCCAACCCAAATTTTAGTATGAAGATCAAAATGGGGTATCCTTAAATATTACCTCTTATGGTAGACAAAAGGTTTGAACTTACAAGGTTACAACATCTGAAATTTATTTAAATTGAAACAAAGTGTAGCTCATTGGGTAGGCTGTTAAATAAGATAGAAATTGAGTGATAGCCTGTTTTTGAAATAGTTTGATAAGTTTCCAGCATTCGGTTTGCTCTTCGTTTTAGCATTTTCCACAAAACACCGACGAATTGAACGAAATGGGAAAAACCAAATAACAACCTCGCCCGTTGCAGAAGTCCATAAGGTACATGAAACACGACTAAAAAACAGTATAATTTCACTACACGCACTGCGTGCTAACCGTATTGAATTCGGAAATATAAGCAATACTGAGTTGACTATGTAAGAAAAGAGAGATCGATCCAAGGTCGAACGATAAATGTAAAAAAAATTGCTCAAGGAATAGGTAGGTGGAGGGAGAGATAATATATATCATTGTAAATTTATTTTACATAAAATGGATAAAACTAGAGCACACATATAAAAAACTGGATAAAACTGGACGATATTCCAAAAAACTGGAAGATTTTAGGGTTCAACTGGATGACTGGATCGAGGAAAAAAAACTGGAAGAATCCAGTTTAAACTGGAACATTGGCAACGCTGGCTGTGGGTACTTTTGTTCTCGTTTGCATTTCTGAAAATCGGAATGTTTCCCCAACACAGACTTCAAAACCATGGAGCCTGTGGAAATCGGCATAGCGAATTAGATACAAGCAGCGGAAATCTTTGTACTCGTTTGCGTTTTTGTAAATTATAATGTTTCGCTAACACAGATTTCAAAAATATGGAGACTGGGAAAGTTGGCATTGCAAAATAAATGCAAATTACGGATACTTTTATACTTGCTTGCATTTTTGCAAACCGGAATGTGTTTTCCCAATACAAATTCCGAAACCAAGAAGTTGGGAAAATCGGCATTGTAGATACATTCACCATGCATTACTACACTCCGGAATTCGTTTTGCTAACACGATCTACAAAAGCGGGTACAAATCCAACGCTTTGGCTTGATTAAGACTCTGCATAGGAAGATATCTCTTTATGTAGCCAGCTCACTGAACTTCTACGCATACCGTTCGATGATTAGGCAAAATGTTGATAACTATTTGGTGCGATAACTACTACCAATGATGCATAAATTGGCTTGAATTGGGATTTGTTTGCAATTGAATTCGTAAATGGTTTCATTCATTCACTTGTTTAATCAATAATTTAATCAGTACACACAAAAGATAGCTCTGCGCAGCGGCGATATCGTACCCAATGAGGAACATCCGAGGTGGCATTATTACTGATTGAAGGAATTCAAATGATTACTAAGCCAACGGCAGTTCTACGTCAATCTTGCGGTTATATCATAGGCTTGGTGGACTACTGAGCTTCGCCATTTACGTAACCGTTTGCGAAAGGCTCGCAAAAAACACTTCAATTGCAAATCAGACGAAAACAAGAGCATCTTACTTAAGATGGAAACTCATTACAGAGAATGTCAAATTTCATGCTTCCGTGAGTATGTAAATCGTGTTCAGTTAAGCCTAATAGAAAATCCGTCGGGTTTCTGGTCTTTTATGAAAAACCGAAAGAGGGATCGATCCCGTTAAATGTTCAGTACAACGACTGCACTGCAAATACAGCAATCGAAGCAGCAGATCTATTTGCTGAGTCTCTGCAAAACGTGTATTCCTCGGAATATTCTGCTAACTCTCCTGAAAGTACCAGGGATATCCCATACATTGAAATGCATTTGCCACCAATGACAGTTACTCGACATGACGTACTTGGCGTGCTAAAAGGTCTCGATACTAGAAAAGGGGCTGGTACTGTTGGTCTATCGCCGTCCTTCCTCAAAGAATGTGCTGATTCTTTAGCTTTCCCTATCGCCATGCTAGCATGCAAGTTGCCGCTATAGTTCCGATACACAAATCCGGGAGCATCAACAAAGTTCAGAACTATCGCGGTATTTCCATTTTGTGCTGTATTGGGAAAATTTTCGAGAGGATTATCCATGGAGTACTGCTGAGAAATCCGCAGATACTTATAAGCGTGGATTTATCAAGAAGCGCTCCACGACATGTAACCTGATGAGTTATACATATGGAGTGAACAAAGTCATAGAAAAAAGCGGCCAAGTCGATTCCATCTACGTTGACTTCTCGAAAGCCTTCGATAGAGTTCCACATGAGCTGATGGTCAACAAGATGTCTCGAATGGGCTTCCCTTCATGGGTGACTGAATGGATCCGATCATATATTACTGATCGTAGAGCTTACGTTGAACTCGGTTCAACCCATTCTAAGGAATTTGCGATTACTTCCGGTGTGCCACAGGGAAGTATATTGGGACCTCTTCTCTTTGTTCTGTTTGTGAATGACCTGTGTCTACGATTCCCTCAAAATTGCTGCTGTTTGCGAATGATCTGAAGATATACCGGACCATCACTTCAGCTCTCGACTGTTGCGCTTTCCAAGCCGATATCAATGAACTGCTGCGCTGGTGTTCTAATAATGGTATGGAAACAAATATTGCGAAGACGAAAATAATCTCCTTCACACGTAGACAGTCGTTCATTCGCTTCGACTATAGTACAAACTCGGTCTCCCTTGAGCGTGTAAACTCTATTCGTGATCTTGGTGTGATAATTGATAGCAAGCTGCAGTTCAACGAGCACATAGCACGGACCACGGCCAAAGCGTTTACAGTTCTTGTACTTTTAAAACGTGTACTGTTCGCTTGTGCGAAGCATACTGAAATATGCTGTCCCGGTGTGGGCTCCGTACCATGCAGTACAGTGTATGAAAATTGAAAGAGTCCAAAAATGTTTCCTGCGCCACGCTCTACGCCAGCTACCGTGGAGGGACGGTTCCAGACTTCCGGAGTATACCGATCGTTGTAAACTAATCGACCTTGAAACACTTGCATCCAGACGAACTAAACTGCTACGACTGTTCGTGTTTTCACCTGCTGACAGCTAACATAGACTGCCCGTCTCTTCTTCAAAATGTCAACATAACTGTACCTCAACGTCGACTACGTAACCAGCTTTTTCCTTCGCTCCCTACGAGTAGAACGACGTATGGATACTACAATCTACAATCTTTTTGTGCATGTTTGAGAGATTTTAATAATGTTAGTGCAGTGTTCGAATTCAATATAAATAAAGCTGTTTTTAAACATAGACTTAAGAATATAGGTTAAGATGTAGTCTGTACGAAAATTCGAAGATGAAATGAATAAATAAATAAATAACCCATCCATATTTATAGTTCAAGTTGCATTTATTGACCACTTATTCAGTTCGAACAAATTGTTCAGTACTTTTGGCGACATGAATATTTTATTTTTACAGTCCAGTTGCTATCGGACCATTTCGGATTTTACACTTTTTTATCAAGCATGCTATTTTGATGGAAATGAATCCTTTTGTAACTGTTTTTTTAACCAAAATGCCATGTTTCGCCACCGTTGTTCTGAGTGGAGACATCTTGTTTTTACTTCCTTAAATAATACCAGTATCTGTTGTATCCACCAGGACCAAAAATTTAAAAAAAGTAATCAAAAATTAATGTTTCAGTAAGCCAATTCGTGTGAGGCTTAGCTAAACTTAATCATTTTTCGGTGTGAGAAGATACAAGATTAATCATTTTTAGTCTTTTTTGTGAGGATTTTTGACCAACATTTCACGAATTGTATCTCGAGAAACGTCCACTCTCAAAAAACTGTTTGGTTTGCATCAATGCACAATGGTCCAGGAGATGTATTCAAGTGGAAATTAGCATTTAGAGCTCGACAGTTATTCTCTAGACAACAACTTTCTTCGACAAAGTTGTTACATATGATAGAGCACTAATTTTTCTGTTATCAAAAATAGGGTGAACAAAATTGTCGATGAAGTAAAAAATCTAACTTTCTTATCGTTATAGATAGAGATAGACATAGTTCGACAATGTTGTTGTCCAGGTTATTTGAGATATCTTTGTAGAACAAAGTTTTTTCTATCTCTTGAGATAACTGATATAATGCTTTTTTCTATGTTACGTTAGGGTCACCATGAAAAAACAACAGTTTATTTACTCTAACTTTTATGTTTCAAATTCTGTACTGTATTCAGAAGACTTTTAGAACTTACTAATACAAACATTTTGCGATACAGAACTTGTCAATATCTCAACTTAACTCAAAGTTATTGATATTTCTTCCCAAAAAATACGCTCTCTTCAATTGTTTTTCATTCTTTATGGGGCAAACATAAACAATGTTTATTGACGGCATTTGATAGAGCATATTTCACTCTACATGATATGTGATTTTCAACACTGTGTTATGTTTTGTGTCTGAGTAAATTTAAATTGAAATCATGAGTTTTTGGGTAGAAAAACATCAATAACTTTGAGTAGGATTAAGATATTGACAAGTTCTGCATCGCAGAATGTTGGTATTAATAAGCTCTAAAAGTCGTACGAAGGCAGTTTTGATGTAGAATTTGAAATATAAAAGTTAAAGCAAAAAAACCCGTTTTTCATGGTCACCCTAATGCAACTTAGAAAAAAGCGTTGTTCTACAAAGTTGGTCAAAATAACTGGGGCTATAACATTGTCGAACAATATTTATCTCTATCTATAAAGATAAGAGAGTTAGATTTTTTATTTCATCGACAATTTTGGTTACCCTATTTTTTTTTTTTTTTTTCTCTATTATAGTGACTTTCAACACATTTTGGCTGGTTCGTCACTTTTACTTCCATTTTTGGAAGAATGTCGGGAGTGAGAATTGAACTCGTGATCTCTGCGTGAGAGGTATGGATGTTACCACTACGCCAGATCGCCTCCACTACCCTATTTTTGAAAACATAAAAATGAGCGCTCTATCATATGTAACAACTTTGTTGAAGACAGTTTTTGTCTAAAAAACAAATATCTCCCACAATGATGCTTTTGGCACTTCCTATCTATGTTAGCTTTAACTTTTATATTTCAATTTCTACATCAAAACTGTCTTCGTACGACTTTTAAAGCATACCAATACCAACATTTTGCGATGCAGAACTTGTCAATATCTTAATCCTACTCAAAGTTATTGATGTTTTTTTATCCAAAAACTCATGGTTTCAATTTTAATTTACTCAAACACAAAAAATAATATAGTATATATCGGTTCGGTTTTTTCAAGAGATTTCAAGAGATTTCGAGAGAAAAACTTTGTTCTACAAAGATGTCTCAAATAATTGGAGTTACAACATTGTCGAACTATGTTTACCTCTATCTATAAAGATAAGAAAGTTATATTTTTTATTTCATCAAAAATTTTGGTCACCCTATTTTTGACAACATAAAAGCAAGCGCTCTATCATGAGTAACAACTTTGTCTAAGACAGTTTTTGTCTAGAGAATAACTGTCAAACTTTAAATGCTAATTTCCATTTAAATGCATTTCCTTGACCATTGTGCATTGAAGAAAGAACCTCCAGATGATTCAATGATCATCTCACATAAAAACAGGTAGTACGTTTGATCTGAACATTTGTGAACAGCTCAACTCAACTGTTAAAAGCGCTTTTGAAGATTACAGCTTAAAAACAGAGTCGGACATAAAATCTAACCCGAAAAGTTTCTTTAATTACATAAAAACAAAATTAAAAAGCAATGGTATTCCATCACGCATGCACCTTGACGATACCGTGGGGAATGACCCCGAAAAAATCTGCAACCTCTTTGCAACATTTTTTCAAGAAGTTTATATTGTAACAGCTGAGGAGGACCGAGATCGTGACTTCTTTGCATTTCTTCCAGAATTTCCATGTGATGTTGGAGTCAGAAAACTTACATTGAAATTTTTGACGCATTAAATAAGCTCGATGTCTCGAAAGGGCCAGGTCCTGACGGAATTCCACCGGTTTTTATAAATAATTTGGCATCTGAATTAACTCATCCACTTTTATGGCTTTTCAATACGTCATTGGAATCAGAAAGGTTCCCAAAAATATGGAAAAACTCTTTTCTTGTACCAATATTCAAATCCGGTAATAGATCTTATGTAAGAAATTATCGTGGAGTAGCAATCATTTCTTGCATTCCAAAACTCTTTGAAGCCATAATAAACCAAAAACTTTTTCAACAACTAAAGACACGAATTACGAATAAGCAACACGGTTTTTTCAAAGGACGATCAACAACAACAAATTTGCTGGAATTTGTCACATTCACTTTGAATGCAATGGATAATGGTAATCAAGTTGAAGCTCTATACACTGACTTTAGTAAGGCTTTCGATCGTGTTGATATACCCTTACTCCTTCTTAAACTTAAAAAAATAGGGATAGAAGTCAAGCTATTGAAATGGCTAGAATCATATTTGACTGACCGCACCCAAATGGTAAGATTTAATGGGGAAATTTCAAAACCAATATTTGTTACATCCGGAGCTCCTCAAGGCTCTCATTTGGGGCCACTTTTGTTTCTTTTTATTTGTTAATGACGTTTGCGTTTTTCTTAACAGTGTTGGCACTTATCTACGCAGATGATATGAAACTGTATATGGAAATAAAGAATGAAGAAGACTCTCAAACATTCAAAAATGAAGTTGACATAGTTTATAATTGGTGCACTAAGAGTTTATTACAGCTCAATGTTAGGAAATGCACTTTGATTACTTTTACAAGAAGAAGAACACCATTGAACAATGGTGTTATACTGGGTAATCAACCCATCAGTAGATGTCAACGAGTAAGAGATTTAGGTGTGATCTTAGATTCGAAACTAACCTTCGTGGATCATTATAATACAATCATCCATAGAGCAAATAATATGTTGAGCTTCATTAAACGCTTTAGTTACCATTTCTACGATCCGTACACAATAAAAACATTGTATATTACATACGTCAGATCAATTCTCGAATACTGTAGTATTGTATGGTCCCCCTACATAACTTCACACGAAGAGAGAATTGAATCTGTACAAAAACAATTTTTGTTATTTGCACTTCGTAAACTAGGCTGGTCTTCATATCTTCTACCTTCATATGAAGCACGCTGTATTGTAATCAATATTAAAAGCCTAAAAGAACGTCGGAACTCTGCCATGATTCTATTTATTTTTGATATCATATCACAACGAGTGGACTCAGAAGAAATATTAGGGAACCTAAATTTTTACGCACCGATTAGGAACCTGAGAAACCCTAACACTTTTTACATAGATTATCGAAGAACGAATTATGCCAAATATAGTCCTATTAATCGTATGATGAGCCTCTGTAACGAACACAGTGAAACAATTGATGTAACCATGTCAAGGTCAATGCTCAAAGACTATCTGAATAGAATAAGATATCGTTAAATTTCACTGTAATATTTGGGCAGCATATTTAGTCTACGCTGGTTTGACGAAATAAATAAATAAATAAAAAAATTGATTCTGTAACTTGTTAAAACCGTCTTTTAAATTAAACGGATAAATTATCCAGCCAGCTCTCTTTAGATTTTTAATTTTAAATAAGTAGTTTTAAGTAGTATTAAGAATGTATGGGCCTACAATTTAGATTGACGACAAAAAATAAATAAATAAATAAATAGATAAATTTGCCCCCGGATAACAATACTTGAATGAATGAATCGATCATGAATAATAACTGAAACTAACCTAGTGATAGAATTAATTTTACTCTATCAAACCACGGCTAATGTGTAAAATGAATAGAGGAAATGATAGAGTAAATGTAAGGTTCGTACAAATTCATCCGTAAAACGAAGAATCAATGGATCGCAAATACCGAAAATACCAATATCCACTGAGAACTGCAGCGCATTCAAAACGTGCAGAAGTGACTATGTACAAAAACTTCGCGCAACCTTAAAAAACAGATAGCAAACAGTTCAAAGTAAAATAAAGTGAGTTCAGCAGTATGATCCCGAAATGCCGTGGAAAAAGGGATAAAAATTTAATTAAACCCGGAGGGAGTAATATAAAATTGACGTCAATTTTGGGAGAGAAAAAAGCGAACAGCAAAATAGCAAAAAAGTTGAACAATCTGTTTGTGTTGTGTGCGGAAGCATAATCCTACAGCATTCCACCGTTTTTGTAGCTGGCTCATGAAATTTATTTCATTCCAATATGGATGGTAAAATTCTGAGATCCATGAATTCAAAGAAAACTGATGGGATGGAGATTATTTTGGAATCATATGTGTAGGAACTAATGTGTAGACGTAAATATTTTGACTAAATGAATCCTATTAGCTACACACATACATGGTACATTCCATCATCAGATCTTACAAGTTTAGGGCATACTTTTATTTTAAACATAACTTCAAGGTTTACTACTATCTAGTTTGAATCCTAACCTGGGACTGATATTCTTACGATCACATGTTTAACTGGTGATCTGGCTTGGTTGATTTGTTTATCAATTCATCCAAATTTCAATTTTAGAATTTATCAAAATTATTTTAGTCGAATTATCAATGAGTATCAGTATTGAATAAAATGTACATTTTTTCATCTTTCAGGTAAAATGTCCCGAGTGCCGTGCGGAGCACCGCATCCCCTACCAGGGGGTGCAGGGCTTCCCGACAAACGTTACCCTGCAGCGCTTTCTGGAGCTGCACATCGAAATCACAGGCGAGCTGCCCGATCCGACGTCCGGTAGGTCCCCTTGATTCCACAATTTCAAAATTACATTGGAGCTCTAGAGGCTGACACTCATTTTCGACAGGTCAAACCATGGAACGTTGCAACGTGTGCTCGGAGAAGGCTTACTGTGCGCTGTGCGTTCACTGCGACAAGAAGATCTGTCCGGACTGCAAGGGCGCCCACATGGACATCCTCCGACGGGAGATCAATCGTATCAATAACCAGGTTTAGACTCTTCAAGTCATGCTCTACCGTTAAATTTACTTAATTTAACTCCTCGATTTTCACACAGATCCGACGTGGTCTCCACCGGCTGAAAGAGGTGCTCGCGGTGGTGGAAAAGAACACGCAAAACCTGCAGAACAACTGTGGCAGTGTGTCGGAGGAGATCGACGAGATCTACCGTCGGTGTCAGAAGGCACTCAAAGATCGCACGGATTTTCTGCGCAGCGAGATGGACAAGTACCTGTCGACGGAGCTAAAAAATGTAGTCACAATGAAGGAAAACCTGGAGCTGGAGATCCAAAACATCCAGAGCAATTCGGATCTGGCCGAGAAGTTTATGAGCGAAAGTTCGGTGGAGTGGGATGACTGCGAGCTGATGGACACGAAGGAGATCTTTCTGCGAACGGTGGACTTCATTCGGAACTTTGACTGTGAAACGACGGACTACAGCAGGAAGGTGCGGTTTATTATGAACATCGATCCGAACAAGTTGATAATGGAAGTGTCGTCTTACGGGGACCTGAAACTTCCAACCGATCCGGTCGGCACGAGCCAAAGCCAGAGCGCATTGCTGCAGCCTCCTTCTGGGCCGGGATTGATGCGATCCAAGAGTGATCACCGATTGGCCGCACAATTCCGCCAGCAGGAAGCTCAAGGATGGAATCCGGATGAGGAACCTCTGCTCGGCGGGCGTAAGTTCGGCGAACGGCCGGTCAAGCCTCCGCAAGAGAAAGAGAGGTACGGCAATGAGTCTAGATATGGTCGTGGAAACGATTATGATTATGACGATGAACCGTCGAATAGGTCAGCGAAGGGACGATTCCGGTCACGGTTCGCCCGAAATCATCAGTTGGACAATGACTCCGACAACGAATCCAAGCAGGTTCGTTTCAATGAGAAGGATGACAAGTCCAACCGGGTGACGAGCACGGAAGACGTCGCCAAAGGTCCGCTGAGTGGAATCTTCCGCTTGATGGACTCGCCGCGGGTAATGAAGCGTCTTCAAGATTCCGAGAAGGGCAAGGTTAAGAAGGCTGCACCGGCAGTAACTCCAGCGATGCCGAAGCCTTCACCGCTCGCCGTCAAACCGAAAGTAGCCACATCAAGACAACTTTCCGAAGACGATGAGATTGCGAAGATCAAACGACAGAATAAGGGCGCATCTACGAGCTCGACAGTGACGCCAGCGTCGCCAGTCGCTACGGAACCTGAACGACCTGCTGCCGAAAGAGTTTCAGCGTTGAAGGGTCGGGTCACTGCAGCAGCAGCAGCATCCGCTAGCGACGACAGTGACTCCACACCTTCCTCACCGACGCGGCGAACTCCTGCGAATGTCGAGGTGAGATCCGATGAAGAATCGTAGCTTCACTTTTATAAATACGATTAGTTTACTAGAAGATGAATACACTTTGATGGACAGAATACATTACAGCTTTGAACCCCAAAAGACATCTTCGATGTTCCACCGTTAAGTATTATTTTTTGTGTCTGTGTAAAGAGAAGTTTTAGTCTATCGCGCGCTACTGAGCTACCGATTTCGTCTCTAGAAGTCTCGATTATAACAGCCTCATGTGCAACGAATTTGTGATAGCATCCCTACACATTTCGACCTTAATCGAATTCGCAGTAAATACTATGTCATTTTAAGATGTACCACGTAAATAACTACTTCATTTTGCATGTTCTCCGACAGCGACCGACGAAAGCACTTCGAGGCAAACTAAATAAATTTAATCATCTCTCTCTTCTGTTCGTTCGAAGCCGGTGAAAAAAATCAACTACACACAAAAACCACACACACACCGATCACACTATTCTCTCCATCCGAAAATGGTCACTCGACGCGGACCACAACTTTGCGACCTTTTGCGCGTCAACGAATCCGATGTTATGCTAATAGAATCAACCACAATTACCCATAGCGTCCGCATGCCTCTCACTCATCAACTCAACCTATTCCCGTCTTTGTCTTTCATACCATGACCCATCGAGTAGGCCGACAGTGATCAGGACGAATCGGAACGTACGAGTCGTTCCCGTCAGTCCACAAAGTCCGCAACACCGGCTCCCCAGAAGCAGCCTGTGCGTTCCGCCAGTAGCGAGTCGACTTCCAGCGAATCATCCGGTGCCTCTCCAATGCCAACCCCAACGCGAGCGGAAGAACCTAAGCCGAAGGGATCGATCCTGAAAAATGCCGAACCCGCTCGTACCAATGCTTCGCCAGCCACACCCTCGAGCGCCCCCGCGGAGAAGAAACCCTTCCAAAGTCGCTTCCTGCCGCAAACTCAACCACAGCAGCCAGAGAAGAAGGAAGAGTCCGAGAGTAGTAGCGAGGAGGAAACCTCCTCGGAGGAAGAATCCGAAGAAGAGGAAGAGGAGGAAGAGAAGCCAACGCCAAAACCAACTCCAGCACCTATTCCAACTTCCCCGCGTGTGGAACAACCCAGTTCACCGCTTCTCAGTCGAGTTCAAGCTCGTGAGGCTGCCGTAGCTGATGCAAGGAAAACTTCCCGCGACGAACCTCGTTCCAGTGGGTACTCTAGCCCCACCAGCTACCGCAGCAACTACGAACGGGACGAAAGTCCCAAATATGGTTCCGCTTCGTCTTCCACCCTTCGCTCGCGAACCGCAGCCCACGTGGAACCCGAAGAGAACAAATACGGCAGCTCCGGGTAATGTTTTGTTTGACTCGCTTCACTATCCGCTTGCTTTTTTCTTTTTCTTTCTCGGTTCCTTTTGTAGGACACATTCCCTCCTTTCAGATATACCAGTCGTTTTCTTAACAAAAGCAAGAGCACCGCTGTGGTTGCCCCCGAAGACGAAGGTGATGATTCCGACAGCCGTCTGGGGAGCAATCGCAGTCGCTTCACGGCCCTGCAGGACCGCCGGAATCGATTAGCCAGAAGTCGATCATCGCACAACTTCGGCAACGATGATGAAGATGATGAACCAGTGTCTCCGACTACTTCATCGCCCTCGGCGTATCTCGCTTCGAGGTTAGAATGAGATTCTCATTGCCTTTCAATCACTGATTGAATACTGTTGTCCATATTTTTTCTAGATACGGTGCCGGATCATCGCTCGCTTCGCAACCCGCCGACCTGTCGCGCAGCCGTTCAACGCACGCGTTGAAATCACGCGAACCGTCGCCGGATCGCAGCACCGGTACCGACAAGGATGGTGCCGCCCTCAGCTCGTGGGCCCGCTATCTAAAAAACAAGTACGGCAATCGGAACGCCAAGGACAGCAAAGACACACCTTCGTCCACCTTGTCTGCTACCTCCTCGTCGCTTTCCTCGCCGTCCACCTCTGCGTCATCGTCGTCCGCAGCCGCTCGACGACTGAGCCTTGGCCTCCCGCTGCGCCAAACCGACATCCTCAGCTCCGATGACGATTCAAAAAACGGGGTAGGCTCCCCTACCTCTCCTACGGCGGCAGTAGTCGGTATACCAGGGGCAGCAGGTATGTCCCCTAGGACGCAGTATCTGCAGAAGCGCCGACAACTGTTCCAGATAGGAGGTCGGGGGAGCGAACCAGGTTCCTTCACGTGGCCCCGCGGCATCGCCGTGGGACCCGACAACAGCATCGTGGTAGCGGACTCTTCCAACCATCGCGTACAGGTCTTCGACTCGAACGGTATCTTCGTGAAGGAGTTCGGCCAGTACGGCAACGGGGACGGAGAGTTTGACTGCCTGGCTGGGGTAGCCGTCAACCGGATCGGCCAGTTCATCATCGCCGATCGGTGAGTAGCGTTAAATCGGTATCATTCGACTGAATTTATGGTTGTGCTTTTCCTTTGAACAGATACAACCATCGCATCCAAGTCCTGGATCCGTCCGGACGCTTCCTGCGTTCGTTCGGTTCCCAGGGTACGGCTGACGGCAAGTTTAACTATCCATGGGGTATCACTACCGATGCGTTAGGCTTTATCTACGTTTGTGATAAGGAAAATCATCGAATTCAGGTATGGACGGCTTACGGTCGATGACAGGGTTATAGAATCATTCATGACTTGTTCCACACACAGGTATTCCAATCGGATGGCACATTTATCGGTAAATTTGGCTCTGGTGGCAAGGAGGAAGGACAACTAGAGCATCCGCATTACATCGCCGTGTCCAACACGAACCGTGTGATTGTTTCGGACTCCAACAACCACCGTATTCAGGTAAGAGTTGGTTTTAACTTGGTTACAAAATCTATGTTAATAAGGATCGAAGCGTGATCAAATGTTGCTTTGAATGGTGAAAGTATGGATAATCAAGTATCATTGCACTCGGGATATTTTGACTGATCTGTGTTTATTAGGGCGCCAAGCGATCAAAGTTGGAATTTTTTGAAAATCAAAAAATCAACCGAGGGGGGAGGAAGGAAATCGGGGTTTTCGAAAAAAAAATGATGCCGAATATCTTAAAATTGCATGTCGAGATCTAGTGTCATCTAGAAATTTTTTTTTTGTCAAAAATCGGCATTCTGGGACTTGGTTTTTTTTCGGAGTACGAAACGAAAAGTTGTTGTTCTGGTGCAAATAACAATAGTAATCTCGATTTTTCATTCGGAACTTGCTACGAAATATTGATTTGCACGATAATATACCCTATGCAAAATATTAGCTCACTCGGACTTTATTTACTGATGTCGCAAACTTTAAAATTTATTTTTTTTGAAAAACGAAAAACCACCCAACATTGAGGTTTTAGTTTGATACCAAATGTCTTAAAATTGCATTATTCACCTAGATTTTCAGTCATCTCAAAAAAAAATTTTTTTTTGGCGCTTTGTCGTTTTTCCGCCTGAAAAATCGATTATTGACAATTTTTTTTAGATAACTGTAAATCTAGACATGTCATGCAGTTTAAAACATTTGGCATAATTTTTTTAAAACTCAAATTTTAACGTTTGTAACACCAGTAAATGAAGTCCGAATGAGCCTTTATTTTGCATAGGGTATATTATTGTGCAAATCAACATTTCGTAGCAAGTTCTGAATGAAAAATCGAGATTACTATGCTTATTGGCGCCAAAACAACAACTTTTTGTTTCGTACTCCGAGAAAAAACTAAGTCCCAGAATGTCGATTTTTGACAAAAAAAATTTTTCGAGATGACACTAAATTTCGTTTCATGTAATTTTAAGACATTTGGCATAAATTTTTTTTTTCGAAAACCCAGATTTCCTTCACTATTTTATCGATATTTTTTTCGATTTTCAATAAACTCAAACTTTGACCTCTTTGCGCCACTCTCCCTTATGTCCGATTGAGTTGAAATTCGTCATAGGGTGTTTTTTCGAGGTGGTGAACATTTTTCATGGAGTCACTTTTTGAAATTCGGGATGACCATTTTCATTGGCACCCTAGTGCCTAGTGCCGAAGTGTGACTTCGAACCCGCTTCAGTTACTAAACTCAGCTTATAGAGGGACCAGTCTATTCAAACTGTGTTAGAATGAGTACATACACCGTAAAATCTCGGCACGGGTCACTTTACACTTTGTGACTCGAATTACCCTCATAATGTAAAGTGACCCGTGCCGAGGGATGAATGGCTGAGAGAAAGCTATCCAATTGAGCCTCTGAAACTAACGCTAAAAAAGTTAGATATGTTAAGAAATATGTATGATATTTGAACTTCAACGGCCGAACTGTTGTCTACCATCCACTAGCAGGGCTTCAAATGCCCATATAGCCATTAGATGCGAGAAATATTTGAACAGTGAGTACAGAATCAACAATCTAAGAAATCTGGAGCTTAGTAGTCGCTTTGAATACCATTTCGGATTTGAGGCGTCGTAAGAGACGACGAGTCTGGTGACAACGCCGTTTCGACGCGATAGAATCCTAAGGAGATATTTCGGGAGGAATTCTGTGTGACCCTGAGGAGAAATTAATTCCAAGCTATTTCAAAGAAGGCTCAGATGTAAAGCACGTTATCCCATGAAGGACCGTGATAACCCATGCATGACCTCCCTGCTTGCATAGATAACCATGGGATCACTGAAGCGATCATACATTCCGAGCGGAGATAGCGGTCTGGAGAGGAGCCACGCCAAATCAGCCGGCCTCTGTCGCGACCCTCTCCGTTATATTTTTTGATACATTGTACAAATGATCGGTGTTAAGTCAGACCGAACCATGTGACATTTTTATGATTTCGAGAAAAAACGAATTTGAAGTTTAGTGGTATACGTAGTTTTTATTGGGCATTCGAAACAGTTTCGATACGTTATTCCTGCTGTACGCGTGATTTTCCAAATTTGATAAATGTTGTATGTAGTTATCGAAATGCTTAACCTAATGTAATTAATAACTCGATTTTTAAAATTTTGCGACTTGGTGACTCAACACCGACCGTATGGTGACAGCTACCGAAAATCACAATTCTCATTATCAGATATTCAAATGTAACATCTAGGACACGACCGCATTTTCGACGTAGAATTACGAAATTATATTACTCACTTGTTCATCACTTCTGATATAATTTTTTTTTCGGTGCTCGTCGGCAACGATGTTTCTCCGATGACCACCAAACAAGTAGAGATGGGGTTTCAAATCGCGGATTGCATATTTATATCAAACTAGCTAACCCGGCAAACTTCGTCCCGCCCATTTACTTGATTAATTCTCGAGTAATGCAGAAATTTGTGTTTTATTTGTATGGCAGCCACCCCTAAGAGAGGGGGGAGGGGTATCTAACCACCATAGAAACATTCATTGCACCATAAAGTTTCCATATGCCCAATTTGGTTTAATTTGCTTGATTAATTCTCGGGTAATGCAAAAATTTGTGTTTCATTTGTACGGCAGCCCCCTCTAAGAGAGGGGGAAGGAGTATCTTACCACCATAGAAACATTTATTGCATCCTAGAACCTCCACATGCCAAATTTGGTTTCATTTGCTTGATTAATTCTCGAGTAATGCAGAAATTTGTGTTTCATTTGTATGGCAGCCCCCCCTTTGAGTGGGAGAAGGACTGTCTAACCATCATAGAAACATTTATTGCATCCTAAAACCTCCACATGCCAAATTTGGTTTCATTTGCTTGATTAATTGCAGAAATTTGTGTTTAATTTGTATGGCAGCCCCCCCCCCCCTTTGAGTGGGGGAAAGACTGTCTAACCATCATAGAAACATTTATTGCACCCTAAAACTTTCACATGCCAACTTTGGTTTGTTTGCTTGGTTAATTTCCGAGTAATGCAGAAATTTGTGTTTCATTTGTATGGCAGCCCCCCCTTAGAGAGGGGGGAGGGGTCTCAAAATATCACGAAAATCTTCCCCGGCCCCAAAAACCCCTACATACCAATTTTCATGTCGATCGGTTCAGTAGTTTCCGAGTCTATAAGAATCAGACAGACAGACAGACATCACTCCATTTTTATATATATAGATAGATAAGTTGGAAATGGGCAGAAACGAATGTGTCAGTTGCTACGGGAAAATAAGCACACAAATCGGCAGAACAAATGTTATTAATAATATTATTTCATAAAAACGTGACATGTTTTCTGATTTTCACTCTTCCTGAAAGACGGAGTTCTACGTCAAAAACATGAAAAATAACATTTTAAATGCAGCTTTAACAAACTTACCAAAAAATTGAATTTAATATTGAAATTGTTTGTAGCACAAAAACAAGTCTCCATATATATTAAAATATTTTTATTTGTAAAACATTTCATTCAATAAAGTTTTACTATGGTGGTGTGGTTTCGGACTTACCAAAATTGAGATATGAAATTTTGACGTAGAACTACGTCTTTCATTAAGGGTGCCAAATCAGAAAACAGGTCACGTTTTTACAAAATAAAGTTAACGTTAGTCACTATTCTTGCCGCGAACGGATTTTGGCGATTTACATACTAAACGAATCGGGAATTCCCTAATATTCGTTTAATATGATATACATTAGAATCCCCTGGTTTGTAAATGGTTCAAATTCATGAAAACCAGAAGCGTTTCCATTTTCCCATACATTTGTTCTGCCCATTAGTGCGCTTTCCCGAACAGAGCTTTCAACAATGAGCAACTTATCGACGAGCAACGAAGGGGAAATCGTAGGATTTAAAGTCTCCGTGGACAAAGGAAGAGAAGAATGAAGGGGAACACTTGCCTAGAGTATAAACAGTGGATCGCGCTGAGCCAAACTTTCAGGGAAGAATGACCTTTGGGTTAAGGTCCCTTAAAAACAAGAATCGAACCGTGACTTTCAGTTTCGTTCTGTATTCAAAACAATGAACATCGCTTGTTCTTCCTTGTTTTGCGTCATCACCTGTCTTCGTTTTGGATTGAGCTGTGGACGCCACCAAATTATTCACTCGCTGCTCGGGTTGCCTGTGATTTGGTGTCGCATGACGGTAGCAAAACTCTCTCCACCAATGATGACAGCTACGCTAATCGAAACCGGCAATATTAACTGAAAAGGGCTTCTGTTGAGGAGAGCGATATATGGCTTTGTGTGCGTACGTACGTGCTTTATAACCCGTACGTAAAAATAGTGCATCTTCTCTACGCTGAAATCCCATTTGTATCTGCTTCCGTATGCATTGGCCCTGTCACGATGCAACCATCGCATAATTTTGGATGCTGTGATTTTTGGTGGTGCAAATTATGCATCCGTAAAGATAAATATTAACAAGGAGGAGAGATAGCGGGAATGAAATATTTGCGCTAGAGTATTACTAATGAATCTCTTCTTAGGCAAATATTCAGTCTTTTTCCAAGCGGTCGATATTGTTTGTTTTCCGTCATCATAAAGGCTTCGTTGGTGCTTTGACATTGCATCAATGCATTAAACTGACGTTATGGCGAAGCGTTAAGGTTGTGCGTCAGAAAATTATTTGGGAATACTATGTCTATGTCAATTGCGAAAAAGGCCACCGAAATAGTGTTCGAGGTAAATTTTCAATGGATTGACATGATATGAATTGCGACATACGATCAGCTAATGTATTGTTCTGCGAGGGCGAGAATGAATCATCAATCAATTAACGTCAACTGATTCTACAATGAAAAAAACATTTCAGAGATTATTTCACTAAGTAGTTGTTTCTAAAATTTCACAGCATTATAGAATAATATCCGAAGTTATGAACATGCGATAGCATGCGTTACATGCATAACAGCGTGGTTCTACGTCAACAATGCGGTCCTATCTTGGACACAACCTCCTATATATTTTTTAAACTTATAGAACTTCAATACTCTGCGGAATCGTAACAATTTAAGAAAAGTAACACAAAAAATGGAATCTATATGCGATTTAACATGAAAAACTATATTTAAAGTTTTAGGACTAACAGTTTTCGAGAAATAAAGATAAATAAAAATATTCATTATCGAATGAGTACTATCTCGAAAATGTGTTTTGGGTCCTTTCAAATAACTTTTTTCAATTTTCTTTAAATTAATTTATTTCACCCATACAAGTTGTACAGGTTTAGATCTATAAATTTTCTTAGACCCTTTTTCGACCACTGAAAATTCATCTGAAGATAAATAAAAATATTCTTTATCGAATGAGTACTAATTAGATAGTTCTTTAGATAATTCTTTAAAATATTCAATTTCTCCCATACAACTTATTTTTTATTAATTGGTTCTTTTTTACAGGCTCAGTTACATAAATTTTAAGGAGCCGAATTCTTAACTATATTTTTATAACTATATATGAACAATTTCCTAATTATATGGTTAGTAAGGTAGAAAACCGATTACTCGCGATTGACTCCCTCCCATACAACTTGGCCTATAACTTTACTCAGACTCTTTTCCGATTAATCAAATTGTAGCTGGAAGATAGGTGAAATATTTCTCTATCGAATATCTTCGATAACTCTATTCGAACAACTTTTTTTGATTTTCAAAATTCTGTATATTTTCCTATATTAACCCATGCTCACGTTTCAGTCTATAACTTTTCTCTGTGAAAAAAATGAATTATGTGGAAAGATGAATGATTCAATTCCCTATCGAATGAGCATGATTTTAAAGGTTGTTACTTGATAAACAATCAATTTATTTCAACTGAAATAATTCATTATTCATTAAATCCAGCAAGACGTTGAACAGAAACTTGCACGCAACAAAAACTTTTATCCGCTGAACTTTCATCCGCTTACTTCACACATAGAGGCGAATGAACTGCAAAGTTTAAAGCCTCTTAAAACCTTGCAAGCAAAGCAAGCATCTTCACACAAGTCAAAACGTGCGGTCCCAGGCGTATGTCTTACATATTTCTTCCCGGTCCTTAAAGTGTTAAAAGATTTGGGCTTTCGTATCTCGAAGCGATTTAAAGTAAGCATTATTAGTAGATGTATTACTTCCCTGAATAAGCTACTATTCAAGCTATTTCATTTGATACCCATATTAATGGGGTTTTAAGAAAATATGTAGTCCGCTATTTGGTAGTGGCATCCTTCTTGGATTTGCTTTTTCCATAAATAACTGTATTCTACTAGTCAAGCCCTTTCATTTGATACCCATATCGATGGGATCGATGAGATTTTGAGAAAATATGTGATCCGCTATTTTGTAGCGACCGCCATCTTGGATTTTCGAGATCATGAAATACGCAGTTTTATACAGACTACAGAGATAAAGGTGTGTTCCAAATTCAGATCAATCGGTCAATAGAAAGGGGGTCAAATTTCTATTGATGTGGATTAGCGCTACAGACAAACATTTTACTAACATACAAACATATTACAGGGCAAGCTAAATAAAACCGTTTAAAAATAACCAAGCAACTTGAAATAAGTTGGGTTCTTTTCTGAAAATGAAACTAAATCAAACTGTGATTACCGGTGATCTCCATCGGTTTTCAGTGACTTATTTAAGGCTTACAGCAATGAAGCTATCCTAACAACGCGTAAAACGTCGTAATAGCTGTTATAAAATATCCGGAAACTTATTACACTTACGTGTTACCACAGTCGTAGCACTGTTTGGACAATTATTGCTGGTTAAACCCTAGCATGTGCGCCATTATGGAACATAGCTTCCTTCGTAAATATAAAGTTATGAACTACAAACTTGATTCGTCTCCATAGATGATTGCTTACTTCGAAACAAATTCGAACTAAATATTAATCGGATAAAATATTTCTTCTCTCTGTTCTTTATCTCTCGCTTGGGTGTGGTGCTTTCTCTGTGAACGAATTTCCATCTGAGAATATAATTAATATTCATCATTATTTTCCTGATCATGTTTACGTACTTCTTATCTTACTCTCATGAGGCTTTGGCGCCTTATTTAGATTCTTTCACCTTTTATCTGGTCATACATCCTTTTTTCGTTCTCAATATGATTGACACTATTTTGTGATAAAACGAAGATATTTTGTAATATGGAAATTATATCAGTTTATATTATTTATAAATTTCCTAATAATCTAATGATTTTTTTTTATAAAGTTGATTTTGCTCATTGATAGCAGATTTTCTCAGAATGAACTCGAACTCGAATTGATTCAAATCAAAATTCAACATAGGACAATTATTTAGGTTATTATTTGGTAATGTTGTTGTACAGTTCGCAGTCCGAATCTTGACTAAATTGTAGTTTTTAATTCAGGAGTCCCCACACTTGAAAACGGTCAATCAAGTCAGGTAAAGATAGTTTCACAGTTTCTCGATTCATGAACGCGATTTTGCCTCCGCCTTCAATTCGTCGGTTTCTGAAGTTGTTGAACTTTTCAATCGCAATAGGTCAGAATAAAAATTCTGAATCTCATGTTTGAGAACCACTTTTATTGTTCATAAACATTTGATTCACTTTGTTAAAAAAAAGTATTGACGCTCAAAGATATTACATTCCTGTCGATACTGTCCGACCCTCTCCGATTTGATTGAAACTTTTTTTTCATATAACGAAGGCTAACCAAAACGACTTATTGTTATAATGTGAAAGATTTTATCTGAGACTTTGCTCGAGTTGCTAAAACTTGAGTACTACCAAGAAAAATGACGCAAGTCTCATCTCAAGAAGAAGACAATTCTACATTGAAACTGTATGTCTTTTCATATTAGGCTGTCAAAAAAGTCCTGCGGTATTTCCGCGAGGTGTCGTTGTAAGCGCGTAGTTCTAGTTGTATTCATTGTATCGAGTCATACTATAGCTTGTTGGAAAGCTATTTTTGCGCGCTATAATATAGTCCTTGACAGTGTTTTGTTTGGTTAAGTCGCTCAATTCGGACCTGTACTGCCAACAACTAGACCGCTTGAAGGTAGCACTCATGAAGAAGAGGCCATCTTTGATAAACAGAGGCCGCATTGTCTTCCATCAGGACAACGCCAGGCCACACACTTCTTTGGTGACGCGCCAGAAGCTCCGGGAGCTCGGATGGGAGGTTCTTTTGCATCCGCCGTATAGTCCGGACCTTGCACCAAGTGACTACCACCTGTTTTTGTCCATGGCGAACGAGCTAGGTAGTCAGAAGTTAGCCACAAAAGAGGCCTGTGAAAATTGGCTATCCGAGTTTTTTGCCAATAAGGAAGCGAGCTTCTATAACAGGGGTATTATGAAGTTGGCATCTCGTTGGGAACAAGTCATCGAACAAACGGCGCATATTTGACTTAAAACAGATGATTGTAACTAATTTTATGAACAAATGAAAATTCAAAAAAAATACCGCAGGACTTTTTTACAGCCTAATATGTATAAAATTTTGTTATACCTTGACAACGGTTAATGTTTGGAAATAATTTTCACAAGATTCTTCATTATTTTTTGTGCTTCTCTATTTTATTTGTGGAATTTGCTTTTTCAAAGAAGATTTGTTTAGAATTAGGATGAGTGAAATATTCGGAATCATTTCGTACTATTTCCCACATTTCTATGAAGGCGATATGGCACTACTTGCTCCCATGTTTTAGAAAAAAAAATATCATTGATTTTAGTTAAATAAAAAAAACAGTTAATGAGTTCTGAGATAAAAAAGTTTCAATTTTTGAGTTTTTCAATCAAAGTTAGTTTTTCGAAGGTGCATCTTAGATTTCGACTTTCTTTATCAGCATTTAATGTAGCCAATTCTTTTTTTTTATGTGTAAGTGCAGGTGGAGTCCATCATATTTCCAAGTCAACTCTTATAATTACAAAGCCCCATGCTGATGCATGCAGAACCGACGATTTCGCGTCAGAAAAAAAGCCCCATGCTCCGCGTCTGCTTGCCATCGCCAGATAGCAAATCACACCTTGGATCAGCAGCAAATGAATTTCACTGTCAAGACCAATTCCCTCCGATTCGAACAATTTGACAGTCTGATTACTTTCGTGCCTACCAAAAAACGATGTCACCTCGCCTCCCACCGCTGACTGCCAAATGCGCAAAACAGTACAGGTGTAATAAGATTCCATCTTGATCCTGCCTTGTACCTATCCGAATTCGGTCAGCGTTCATTGGCACGGCTAACTCGAAGCAGACCCTCATCAAGCGGCACAGTGGCAAGTAAGGTTGGAGCGGGGTAAAACCTTAAACAATCGCCAGAGATAGGCCCGGGAAAAATCATTGCTGTTATTCTTATTCCATGTAGGACACGTTCTCCCCGCCTGACATGCTGATTAAATTCCTGAGGGGATATTAGTGACGGGCAGGACGTACGTGCGGCCAACCTTAATGAAATATTTGCCTGCCAAGTGTATGCGCTTAGCACTAATTTGCTCCGGCATTTTTTTTTGTCTCTTCCCTTTCAGATCTTCGATGTCAACGGTCGGGTGTTGACCGCCTTCGGCGGTGAAGGCTCCGACGAGGGTCAGTTCAAATTTCCAAGGTATGTAAAATTCCATGAATTGAACAGGGATTTTTTTCGATGGATTAGTCAGTCGGATTTTCTACGGTTTCTACGATGAGGTTGAAGCGGTTAATATGACTATGATGATGGGTAATCAGCAATTGATAGTTGCTGGGGAATGTTTACTTTGAAACAACAGGCAATGCAGGTTTTTTTTCTGATTACAACAAGTTATCCTGGGGATAAAAGAGGGAGAAGCTGATGATTATACTGCAGTCGTCTATATTGACTGGTCGTCCTGAACAAGCGGAAATTAACTTCCAGAGACTACCTACACCATGGCTAAAATTTCCCTAGGGATGCGCAATTTGTTTGAATGTCATTTTGGTTAGTTGCAATATCGAGTTCGGAGCTGTTATTATCGGAAAAACTTGCATTTAAACTGAGCTAACCATCTGAACCATTTTGCAGCTTCGGCCAACACTGAACAAACGTTAAAACATTTCCGATTTATTTTCTTCTGGAATCTTACGCGCAAAAATATCAAAAAAACCTAATTAAACACGAAGACCGCATCGTCATATATGGAATTAAAAAAAATCCTAAGAAAAAATATTGATTGCATGGATTCCTAAAAATAAAAACCGTTTGGTTCCATTTTTCCGTTGTGCACCATAGTTTTTTTTTTTCATTTCTGATGTTTATGCTTCATAGTGTAGGAACCAAAAACGAACTGTTTATATTTATTCATTATGTTCTTTTTAACATGACATATCAAAAAATAAGAAGTGAATGCTTTCTTTGTTCTTGTTTGTATGTTCTTTAGTTTATATTCACTCGACAAAAATATTAGAGGAACAAAGTGCGAAGTTGAAATTTTTAAGTGATTTTTAACACGCTGTAACTTTGGGAAAAATTCAACGCAAAAAGATGGAATTCATATCCATGCTCCAACTTTAAATTATATAAGTATTAGAATATTCTAAGTACACACTTTAATCTTAGTGTATGTAGGCGTAGTGGACAAAATTTTAATAATACGATAGAATGGGAAGAACAAATAATAAATTAAGCTACAATGTCTTTCACATTGTTTTCACACGTCTTCGAGAAAACAAAAGAAATTGCTACGAGAAAATCACTGCAACTATATTTTCCTTATATCATGTTATACTGTGTTGTTTCGCGTGTCCATGTGATAAATATTGTAATAAATGTTTCACTATAAATTTTGCATGTTGCACGGAAAATAATGTTGAAAAGAAAGATTTTCGTTTAATAAAAATATCTGTTTCGAATATATCACGTTTCCATTTTATCACGCAAAAATTTTTTTGAGCGTGATATAATCGAAACGTCACTGTACAAGGTTGATTTCTGGCTTACAATAGAAATGCTGATATACTGCTATTTGGCATTAGAGATGCTGAATGAGGGCTTTAAATTTATGCTTATGGTAAATTGTACGTTTATTCTGAGTCGTGATCGGCAGTCATCGAGTGCAGACGCATTCTCGTTTGTTCTACGCATTATTTTATTTGGCTCGTTTTGGTTCGGCAGGAGCAGACGTGTTCTTGATATAGAGGAGATGTGTCTAAAACGCGCCTGCCGGGCAATCTGACCAGCCTGATTTTCTCGTAAACCAGCAAGAATAGAAATGCAATGGATATAGGCAATCGTGCTAGTCAATGATAGAATCCCACCATGCAGGTTTTACATTTGTAACAAGCTTTGAAAAAATAAGCAAAATAATTTTCTTTGGACGCAATTTTCGATGTAATTTTCTACATAATTTCTATAAGGTTTTTGTTGCTTGAAACCGATTCAGACGCGATAACTGTGGGTCATATTCATTGAGTCGAGTTCCCAGTGAATATCTCAGATGAAGAAAATGGTAAGAAAGGACTCATTTCCTTCTCAATTTGATATTTTCCGCATCAGCTTACCATCGGGCAGTATGGCATACCCTCGATCGGGCCAATTTGCTCGCTTTCGGCCGTAAACATTCTCACGAGAGAAATAGCTTGTATGATGCCAGATGTTTTTTTTCAAATATCTCTGCATGGCACGAACAAATGTCTTCAAATGTAATCATAATGAACAAAAATGAGCAAACCATCACGATTTTTCTAAATCATGTTCGGTAAATCACACACACAATTGTTTTCACATACTTTGAAATGACCTCAGTATGTTTTCACAAAATTAAATGTCTTCAAAACGAAAACATGTCTTCACATCTGGCATCTATATTATGTGCTCAGAGAATGCAGGAAAGCAAGAGCGTGGACTGGAGAATTAATGCACGAATACTGGGAGAACACGCTCACCGGAGGAACGGTTTCTTCTCTTCGTTGGTGGGCATGAAGGGAATAGATTTATGGAATCTCTCATTCATACAAGCTGTTTCTCTGAGCTTTATAGTCTCTGAGAGAAACAACCCATAGCACCTTACAAAATAAAATTCGTAGCAATTTTTGTTATTTAGTATCTAAAATACAGAACGATTACAGATGACTTAGGGTTAACTAATCCACGTACTGACGTAGTTGTTACCTTAAATTTCAAGAGCACGGTCAAGATAAACCCATTCTCGCTTAGGGGGTGCGTATTACGCACTTCTCCTGTATGTCGGTTTTGTCAATTGGTTTTACAGTCGAGGTTTTGTGATGTGTAAAGAAATGGTAGTTTCGGTATGCAGGAATGCAGGTTCATGTGTGCATAGTGAGAGAAACGCAACTCTCTTCAATGCGTCGCAGTGATGCGTGCTGTATTTGTAGCAGTGCTATGAGCGCAAAATGTGCCCGCCTACAGGAACGGCGCAATGAACAAGCTAAGTTTTTTGCCATTTTTTCTTTAATAGTTTCATCTTCTGCATTTTGTATGTATATTTGCAACATATGCAATGAGAAAAATTGTATGCAGCAGTGTTCTAGTTCTAGTTCTAGTTCTAGTTCTAGTTCTAGTTCTAGTTCTAGTTCTAGTTCTAGTTCTAGTTCTAGTTCTAGTTCTAGTTCTAGTTCCAGTTCTAGTTCTAGTTCTAGTTCTAGTTCTAGTTCTAGTTCTAGTTCTAGTTCTAGTTCTAGTTCTAGTTCTAGTTCTAGTTCTAGTTCTAGTTCTAGTTCTAGTTCTAGTTCTAGTTCTAGTTCTAGTTCTAGTTCTAGTTCTAGTTCTAGTTCTAGTTCTAGTTCTAGTTCTAGTTCTAGTTCTAGTTCTAGTTCTAGTTCTAGTTCTAGTTCTAGTTCTAGTTCTAGTTCTAGTTCTAGTTCTAGTTCTAGTTCTAGTTCTAGTTCTAGTTCTAGTTCTAGTTCTAGTTCTAGTTCTAGTTCTAGTTCTAGTTCTAGTTCTAGTTCTAGTTCTAGTTCTAGTTCTAGTTCTAGTTCTAGTTCTAGTTCTAGTTCTAGTTCTAGTTCTAGTTCTAGTTCTAGTTCTAGTTCTAGTTCTAGTTCTAGTTCTAGTTCTAGTTCTAGTTCTAGTTCTAGTTCTAGTTCTAGTTCTAGTTCTAGTTCTAGTTCTAGTTCTAGTTCTAGTTCTAGTTCTAGTTCTAGTTCTAGTTCTAGTTCTAGTTCTAGTTCTAGTTCTAGTTCTAGTTCTAGTTCTAGTTCTAGTTCTAGTTCTAGTTCTAGTTCTAGTTCTAGTTCTAGTTCTAGTTCTAGTTCTAGTTCTAGTTCTAGTTCTAGTTCTAGTTCTAGTTCTAGTTCTAGTTCTAGTTCTAGTTCTAATCTCTTTCCTTAGCAGTTGCAAGGACGTGGCCAGGACAATTCTTAACTGTTGTAGAAAACATACCTTCATCTAAGAGATATTACTAATCATCAGCAATGGATGGAGGCTAGTTTTTAACTTAACAGTTCTGAATTCGTACCACCTACGATATTGTGCAACTTGCCCAATTCTAATGCTAATGCTAATGGTAAATTGTACATTCATCCCATATCCAACCTTCAAAACTGTCATAGAGAAAGCAGTTAAAATTTATCACAGATTCCAAGCAACACTAGTTCTATTGTTGTTGCTGGCGGAACGCGAATAACTCAAAAAAGGACATATGTTCGTAAATTATTTAAATGTGTTGAATTCAAATTTAAAATATCTTGAAAGCCGATGGTTTTAGGATGTCTATTATCACGAGCTTCTTTATTTGATATGTCATCTAACACCATTTCACATTATCCCAATATTCGTAATTTCTTGAAATAGTTGAGATTTGAACTAAAAATTCACATTGAGGTTTTTTTTCTCTGGAACATTCTCATCCTGGAGATATTATTAATATTTCCGTTATGATTTCAATTTTTCACACGCCAAAGATGAAAGAAAAATGCATTATTTTTGAATTTTATTTGCAACTTAAAAAAAACTTTAGTGTACATTTTCTTACGAAGCCTCATTTACTCCCTACAACCAATGTTGCCATATGTACAGATTCATCTGTAAATGTACAGTTTTTTTTCGATTTTTGGTACATATTCTGTACGATACAGATTACAGATTTTTGAAGTGTTTGATTTACAATTAAAAAAGTAAAAATGCTCCGTAAGGAAACATTTGTTACGAAGAGTTCGGGTTGAGTAGCGTACTGGAGTGGACGTGTGTTTTTGCGCTCCGTGCTTTGACCTTTATGTGCTTGCGATTCCTGCCGTTTTAAAGTGTCATGACCAGTGAAACTGATGAACATTGTTCTAGTGGAATGAAAACCAGTGAAATTCGGTTGAATTCCATGTTTTATAGTGAGATAAAAATAAAAAGTGACATCTGATCGAGAAAAGCCATTTTTTTTCGGCTCGTAATTATTTGTTAGTTAGAATTTTCTCTAACGTTGTGCTCCTGATTGTCGGCACTCTCGCAATGTGCTTTTGTTCGTCACGCTCTCGGTTTCGTGTCTCTCTCAGTTCTCGCGCTCTCAAATGCGTGTTGTGTTCTTATCGTCGCGTAATCGGTTTCGGGAAGACTGTTTACAAATATATGTTATGGGAAAATCTATGCTTAGCTTCATGTGATTGATTTGGAGTTGCTAACGAGTATGAAGATGTTCTTTGTTTTTTTTTGCACCGCCGTAGTGAACGTATCACTTCGAAAGAAAGCGCTGACATCGCTGGACTGAGGATACGAGCTAAGTTATATTTTTCATTCCTATCTCATACATATTATAAACATTACATTTAATTTATTGTGGGTTCCTGTGGGTGTGGGTAGAGATTTTATTCCATTTCATTTCATATAGCAGCTGTGTGTTAACGGTTCCAGATTTGAGTACAATCATAGGCAAAACAGGAGTTCCCGCTGCAATCAGTGACTTGAATATGTGGAGGTGACGGGCGGATGTGTGTGTGTGTGTAGCGTGTTTCGAGAGCGAGTGGCGGATTGATCCGGAGAGTGAGATTCATCACCCTCTCTAGCGAGTGCGTCCTAATGTTCGGTTTTGTTAACTGGGCTGCAGCAGTTGCAATGTAAGCTGCCATTTGAATTCATCTTGAACTCTGAACTCCAGGATTTGCCTCACATTATGGAGTTGTCAGAATTCACTTTATGTTGCGTATCTAAAGTAGTTTGTGTAGATTGTGATTAGCTTGTATTGTTGCCAAAAAAATATTATTCTCTGCATACAGAAGGACTTGGAAAATGGAGAAGGATTTGGTCACTCAACCCTACTGTTCGCAAATGTTTGTATATGTGTTTGTATGTATTTGTATTTATTTTTTTCTCTTTTTTTCGAGTTTCTGCTGTACTATAAACTATGTTGTTTTTTTTAATTCTGGATTCCATATAAGGTGGTTGCAGAATTATAATTTCAAATGTCTTTCCTCGTCGATTCTATGTTGAGCCTTTTTTTCAAAGGGTCGAGGAACTCGGATTTTAAAATCAGATTCAGTGTTCATACACACACTCTCGTGTACTGTGATGGTGGATGCGACTGTGTGCGAGAGGTGGCCGTACGAGATGTTAAGGTCGTGGGATTGCAGCTGCATTGAATGATATTGGTGTGTATGCATTGCTTTCCCTCGCTTTGTTCGGACTTGCTGCTTCGAGCGGGCAGAGTGGTTTGGTAGAGGCGAATGAACTTCAATGTTTAAAGCCTCTTAAAAACAAAGAAAGAAAGAAAGAGTGGTTTGTTTTTTTTTCGTCAGTTGTGCAGTCAAATTTTTGTGTGAGCTCGAATCCACTGTCAACGTAGCCTTGAGTGCAGTTATGTTGAATCCGAGTACATACGATAGCTAAGGTAAGGAGACGAGCTATTTTGTTCGCTTGATCTGGCCGATTTCGGGTGGCGCGAGGGGACACTGACAGCCGCACCGGTGCAATTCTGTGTAGCTGTTTACTTCTCGCGATTGCATACGATTCGAGTGGCCCTATTTTCGCACACAGGTTCATCAAATTTAACCAAAATATGGAACCAGTGTGAACATAGTAGCTTTAGTGTGTTAATTTATACTCTAATTGAGGGTGATTGTTTCTAGATGAGTTCTCCCGGTTACCTTCTCAGGTTTCCCCACAGTTAAAACTTCGCAGTTGCGATTGGATTTCGATAACAAATATGTGCAGAAAAATTTGAAATCTAATTAATGTTACAAGTTTTCCTTCTCAGGATACCTAAAGATCTCTGCCGCGTGTTGAGATATGAGATTTTCAAAATTTAGTTCCATTCAATAGATTGCGTTTACATAATCACATCACTTACCACAGTGAATCCTGATTCTTACCACTTCCCACTAACAATTATCCCTTCCTTGATAAACGCTAGGGAACCACGCTATAGAGGCGACCCTTCTGGCCTTCGGGCGGCGAATATCATACTAACATTCCTTTCCTTCCCCTGGTGAATGTAAGGACGTGGCCGGCGTCGTTATTGACCATTTAAAGCTCGAATCACCGAAAATTGCACAACGAGAATGATTTGCTAGTCCCAAGCGTCATTCTGTGTGTTCTTTGTGCAATTTGGTTGGTTCAGGTCAATCACGGAGAGCAACTACGAATTGTACAGTCTACCCAAGCTCAAGCTCAAGCTCCGTAAGGAAACATTTGTTACTGAAAACATACACGTAAGGGTTACCTGGAAAAAATTGTCAATTCACTCGTATTTCTGAAAATTCGAGTATTTTTTTAATATTCTTTCTATGCTTCACTCCTCGGTAACTTCGAGCGATTTTTTCTGGTTATAATAACAACAAAACGTGGAGCAGCTTGCAACTTTTTATAACTTACTAGCTGAACCGATAGAAACGATTCGTGCCCCCTAAAATCTTATGAGAATCACACAGACAGACAGAAATCCATTTTTACATATATAGATAATATGTAGCTCAAGTTAAGCAAAAGTGTATATAACAATCATCACAGAAATAAGTAATGTGATGCTTGAAAAATGAGTAAATTCTAAGTTTTTCATCCTAATGGAACAGATTTTTCTATGCAACAATTTTTTGAATAAAAAGTACACATGAAAAAGATGTTTACCCCTTCTGATATAGATGAGTATGCGATAACACTGCCTACAACTCGTTCCTCAATAACTTTCTTCTACAACCAAAGAGATCCGAGCTATAATAGTTTTAATTACTCTCTGTTTTGACTCGACACTTTGCTAAGGCAAATTTAATTCGAATCTTTCTAATTTGGCGATCCTTAGGAATGGAAATGCTCAAAAGTATGTTTGTAATTACCATTTTACATTTTTCTAAGGTTCGACTTCCAAGACATGTTACAATATTTGGTGCGTAGTTTTTTGTTATTGAATTGCATTTTTTTTTTCATTCAGTTGGACTAGATGAGATTGACTACACCAAGTATGGAATATATGCATATTGTTTTGGAATATTCGTCGATATCATTTCCAATTTCCGCGCAAAGCTCATGTCGTTTGCATACATAGATTAGTTACATAAATTCACACACAATTCACGTAAGATTAGAGGAAATAGCGTTCATGTACAAAATGAATAGAAGGGATCCAAGATGAGAACAATGAAGAACTCCTGAAGTGACAGTGGAATCCATTCACAGTCTGTTAAGTAAGAATAAAGCCTATTTGAGTATCAATGTTCAAATTGCAGAGTAGTAACGGAATGTCGATACGGTCATACTGAGCTAATGACTACCTGCTTACTACAGAAGTCATATTTTCAATGTGCCACCAATTCCAGACAGGAAGTTCTAGTAACGGCAACTGTTAGGGAACATCGAGAACTTGTAGAACTTATAGATATCATTTGGTTGAGCTCTGGTTCTTATAGTAACTGTACAGAAAGATGAAATTCATAATTTAGACCTTTTCAAAAGAGTATTGCATCGAAGCTTTTAATTTTTTGACGTAGGACTACGTCCAACCGGAAGATATAGGGGGTGAAATGGAAATCTAGGCACTGAACAAGTAGGAAAAAATGCAAGATTTGGAACGCTTATAGCTCGAGCATTTCTCAATAGATCGCAAAGGTTTTTGCATCAATTGATAGGAAATATATCTACGCATCTATCATAATGAATAACATTTCATTTTTCTTGAGATAAATAATTGAATAATTGTGAAATATCAAGCATTGTCAAAATGCACTATGTGCCCATTTTTGATTGGTCCATTTTGTGCTCCTCAAATCGTACCGACCAAAACGGGCAACCAGAGCAGCAGCGAAATAGAATGAAGCGCGATTGGAAAGGAAAAAGAAAAAAATGAACGAAACATTGGTCGCAGTCTCACACATGCGTATTTCTCGGCTGGCTCGAGAAATACGCATGTGTTAAGTCAGCTTAAAAATCCCCGCTCTGCTGCCGTAACGATCATTCTTTGTGTGGACACCGACTGGACAACATCGTTGCTGGACGGGCTGGACGGCGAGGGATCGAGTGCCTTTCTCAAGGCAATGGGGGCGGAGGTGTAATGCAGGAGTTAGAGTAGAGTTTTCAAAGGGCCTTTCTCAAGGCTAGAGACGAATGAACTAAAAAGTCTCTATAATACAAAACCACCACCACCACCGTAACGATCATTCTCATTCAAACCGTACACCACATCGGTTCGCATCACAACACATCAACAAACCAACCCAAGCAGCCTTGTCTGGACATGGTAAAGGAGGAAAAGTGAAGGGAAAGGCAAAATCCCGCTCGAACCGTGTTGATCTGGAGTTCCCCGCAAGGGTAGCTAGGCCGAGCGCGTTAGTACCAGTGCACCAGTCCACCTAGCCGGCGTTATATAGTTTCGGCCGCCGAAGTGATCGAGTTAGCTGGCAAAGCTGCTCGCGACGATAAGAAAACCCGCATTCGGAACAGAACACATTCGGTTCGGTGGACATCAAGACAACAGGCAGTTGCAGCGAGTGGCAAGTGGCAAACGCAATCGCAAAACGGCATCAGGTAGCAGAAGAAAAAAGTTTGTTCTTTATACAAACTGCTTTGGTGGCAAATCCAGAACAAGGCGGCATCGAGTGCGTTCGAAATGGTTTTTTTTCAAAACCACGAGTACTAAGTTTTCTAAATTGGAACCATTCCATAAAACAAGGCGCTTTTCAGGGCCATTAAACCTTCCAAAAAAGAGTTTAGGAAATACAGTTCAATGCTTTCTAAAACAATATCCAAAATAATAATAAAACACAAATTGATTGTTTCATAATTTGTTTGCCAGGATATGATGAGTATGTGAATTTGGCAGTTGTTCTGAGCTTATTGATTTTCACCAATTCTTAAATTGCTTCTAGATTGAAAGTACAGTAATTTACACTTATCTCGACATTTAGCTAATTGGACGGACCTGTAATGCGACATATTTAGTTGGACATTTTTGTAAACATAGAGTTCGGGGTCCAAATTATGACCCCACATTGAAAGTTGACACTATACCACTGTCATCGCAAATGTTCAATTACAGGTTAAAATTACCTGCAATCCGATACTGAGTGGTGGTAATGCGACGTGCCATTGAATGTAATTTACTGTAAAATATGTCACAAGCTGGATGGGAAGAAATTTTCCAACTGTGAAAGCTGTGGCGAGTGGCAAATGCAATCGCTAAACGGAAAGGTTTAGCCGAACCAGATGGGGATATCGAGTGATAGCAAAACAATAAACTCTTTAGATTGAAGATTATTTTGTGATCCTGAAAAGGACCCTTTTTAGCCTGCATGTGAATCCAACGAGCGAACAAATCGTAATGAATGTATTTTTTTGCCATCGCTCCCTTTTAACGCTCATTCGTTCGTCTCGTTGGACTCGCCCCTCTGGCTGAGTCTGCCGATTTGTCTCTATCCTGTGAGTGTGTACCGCTAGAGTATAAAACACGCGGACCCCAAAAAAATATATTATTTTCTTTCAAACCGTAAACCCGTGTGGTTGTACGGCATCGGCATCGTTGACGTAACAAAGGAGGACAAGTTAAGGGAAAGGCAAAGTCTCACTCGAACCGTGCAGGTCTCCAGTTCCCTGTTGGTCAGATTCACTAATTGCTCCGCAAGGGTAACTAGGCCGAACGGATTGGTGCCGGAGCACCAGTATACCTAACAGCGATTATAGAGTTTCGGCCGTCGGAGTGCTCGAGTTGGCTTGCAAAGCTGCTCACGACAATCAGAAAACCCGCATTCAGAACAGAGCAGCTTCAATTCGGCGCTCATCAAGGCAACAATTAGTTTCTGTGAGTGGCAAAGTGTTTCTCCGGCACGTCGCATTAAATGTAATTTACTGAACAACATGTCACAAGCTGGATGGGAAGAAATTTTCCAACTTTGAAAGCTGTGGCGAGTGGCAAACGCAATAGCTAAACAGGAAGGTTTAACCGAACAAGATGGGAATATCGAGTGATAACAAAAACACAACACCAAAGGTTCTTTTCAGAACCATCAACATATTCATAAAGAGTAAACAGTAAACTAATCCATTTTTCAGGTAGATAGGTAGGTATTCACGTAGGAGAAGAAAATAAAACAATATATTTAAAATACATATTTAACAAAAGCTGTCCCCATTGTATAGTCCTACGTCGCTCCGGTTATGTCCCCGACATTACCCACCTGTCTTTTTTATAATATTTTAGTTTTTTCATAATTATTTGGATTTATTTCAAGAGGTAAAAAAATATCGGTTCCAACGTCCATAAGCTGTTACATTTTTAGCATCTCTCGAGTCTTCTTTGCAACTACTAAGCGACGGCAGACGCTAAATACATTACGCTACTCGCCAGTTTCCCTCGGTATTCTGTTTGGATAATCTTACGACGACTTCATCGCAATCGAGACCCCTCGCCTAACAATCTTCATGGATGATAGCACTGGGGACGGTAGTTATTGTTTATTTATCTTGCACCATAGTTATCCCGCAGCAGTCTCCTTTCCCCCGCATCGTCGGTCCAACTGTCCGATATTACACTACATTGAGCGAATATTATTGTGGCAGTATCTTGCGAGCATATTTTCCGCTCCCTATCGGTGCTTTTCTTTCCACCCGCCCCCGCCCGAGACCGCGTTCGATTCTCGCGAGCAGAGCGAAAAATCAATTTATCTTCCGCCCACTTCCCACCGATTCGATTGATGTGTTGTGGGCTTTAAGCCGCTTTTCTTCGTTAGCAGCCGCTCACTACGCCTCGCTCAGCTTCAGCATCAGCAATTGGTTGTAATATTTGAAGTCTGTCACAAACTTGGATTTTTGTTGTCCTTCCATTTCTCGCGCTGGGAAAATGATTGCTAAGCAGTTTTTTCTCTCTCGCGTTGGAATTCGAATGAATGGGCATCAATCAGTGAGAAATCGGTACGCGAATTGATGAAACGAATGATTCGACTAGTCGGCGAAATAACCGCTTACTTACTTCCTGCTTATTTGTAACGCGCGAAAAATTGCTACAATTTATCTTTGTAAACACAAACAAATTATTCTTTCGGTTGAATTGTTGCGGGGCGAAGAGCAATAAGAATTAAGATTTTTGAAAGGGAATTTTCGGTCGGTTGAAGTGGGATATCAATGTACAAATTGTCTTCATTCTGCCGTCAGATTCAACTCTTTCACGTTGATTTTTGATGTTCGAAGTTCTAATTGACACCGAACTGCAGTCGATTTTCCCCTCTGAGGGAGAACAAACGGACCTATATTTGCGCAGTATTTGCAATCAGAAACTGCCAATCAGCTGCTTCCGATACTCGACTGCCCAATTCAGTGGCATGTTGTGGTTTGGTCTAATGCAGACATTTCCATTCGACCATTCGCCACAGAACCACACTGTTTGTGCGCATACGAGTGTACACTCATGTGCTAACTTGTACTCCCCATTGGGCTGTTCGCCTGAAAACATCAAACCAACCACTCTAATTCTGGTCCAACTACACCACTGTTGGTAGGCAGCATCAGCACAAAATTCCGGAAAAGGGTGGCGTAGTTAATTCTCGTTCAATTTCCACCATTGTTTCGGCTTCCCACATTTCGGGAAAGAAATATTGAACTCCACGAGGAGTGGAGGGGAAGGCATCATAAATCAATGAAGTTCGCCAGAGAATGTGGAGTGAATGCCCCCAACCAAACTTGCCCATTGTTACGAGTTTAATGTTGCTTCTCTCCACGCAAGAGAATCGTATCATCCAGCGGTTAAACATTCCACATTTCTGACATTCGCTCATGATTTGTTTCCCCAGTGGGAAATACACACATCAGCTCAGCCCAACAGTAGTAAATCGATCATTGCCGGATTCTGCTGCTGCTGCTGTAAATATTTGCTCTTCCCAAAGTGGATTTAGTTGTTTCGAAAATTTCGTTACAACTTACTCCTCGGAAACCATTTCTCATCCGCAAACATATGCAGAATTTCGTTGCTAATCGTGGAAACCAATTATCGTAATGTTTGCTCAAAAATACCATATCCGAAAAATGCGAAGCCAATCAATTTTTTTCCCCCCTCCCGCCAGAACATATCGGCCCGGATCAATTTTAATCCGGAAAAAGGGTAAGGCTCACGCTTACGATCAAATAACTTTTCAGTTCTCAATTTGTATGAAAATTATAATGAAAGAAAATGCACATCCGTTTTCCGCCAGCCAGCCAGCAGGCAATTTCTCCTTCCAAGAAGCGAAGGTTGCTGGAATTTCATCCGCACATGAATGACTGGAGAGCGCTGGCAGCAAAGCGGTTCCAAAGCGGATCTCATTAAGGGTTGGGGCGGTGGTGGCGGTGGAAAATGAGCGGAATCGATTATTACAATATCTCAATTATCATTCCTCGTTAGTCCGGCCCAGATATTGCGGCAGATAGTGCTCGTGATGGGAATCAATTTCGGACCTTCCGCTGTCACTCGCGGGAGGATGCCGTAGAAGGGGCGAGAGGGAGAACCGGAAGTTGCTGCTGTTCCTCTGGCGGTACTCCTTTGATCTTACTTGATTAGAAGTTATCATAAGGGGTGGTTTTCTTGGGCGGCGGTGTGCTTGATGCTGGTGTATTTTGTAATATTTCCTTGTTCTGCTTATTTTGTTCTTCTAATGAGCAAACTTAGTTTGATAACACTTGTGATGGGAAGCTCCTCGCATTAGTCCCTACGTCGCAGCAAAACATCGCACTCTACGTTCGATCCGTTATAGAGAACCATACAAATCCATTAGACATCTAAAAAAAAAAACCATTACAAGGACTATCCAGAAAGTAGCAGACGTTTTTGACTTGCGCTGCAGTGGGTGGGGCCGAAGCTAGGAAGATCCAAAGTTCTTTTGGAATCGAAAACAAGCACCAACTCCAGCCCCTCTGCTAGATCTTTTACTTATAGAAATCGGAAAATCCTAATTGTAATAAACGTGCGTAACGAGAATTTCTTTTAACACTTTGCGGACCGCTCACGAGATTTCTTGTTTTCGCGTTCCTTCTTTACGGACTTGTATGAATTTAGCCAATAAATATTGACGTAGGACTACGTCTAACCGGAAGATATAGGGGTGAAATGGAAATCTAGGCACTGAACAAGTAGGAAAAAATGCAAGATTTGGAACGCTTATAACTCGAGCATTTCTCAATAGATCGCAAAGGTTTTTACATCAATAGATAGGAAATATATCTACGCATCTATCATAATGAATAACATTTCATTTTTCTTGAGATAAATAATTGAATAATTGTGAAATATCAAGCATTGTCCAAATGCCCTACTATGTGCCCATTTTTGATTGGTCCATTCTGTGCTCCTCAAATCGTACCGACCAAAACGGGCAACCAGAGCAGCAGCGAAATAGAATGAAGCACGATTGGAAAGGAAAAAGAAAAAAATGAACGAAACATTGGTCGCAGTCTCACACATGCGTAATTCTCGAGCCAGCCAGTCAGCTTAAAAATCCCCGCTCCGCTGCCGTAACGATCATTCTTTGTGTGGACACCGACTGGACAACATCGTTGCTGGACGGGCTGGACGGCGAGGGATCGAGTGCCTTTCTCAAGGCAAGAGGGCGGAGGTGGTAGCGCTGAAGTAGAGTTGAGTAGAGTTTTCAAAGGGCCTTTCTCAAGGCTAGAGACGAATGAACTGCAAAAGTTTAAAGTCTCTATAATACAATACCTTCCTTCCTTCCGTAACGATCATTCTCATTCAAACCGTACACCACATCGGTTCGCATCATAACACATCAACAAACCAACCCAAGCAGCCATGTCTGGACATGGTAAAGGAGGAAAAGTGAAGGGAAAGGCAAAATCCCGCTTGAACCGTGTTAGCCTGCGATTCCCCGTAGGTGAATTCGCCAATTACTCCGCAAAGGTAGCTAGGCCGAGCACGTTAGTTCCAGTACACCAGTCCACCTAGCGTTATAAAGTTTCGGCCGCCGAAGTGATCGAGTTGGCTGGCAAAGCTGCTCGCGACGATAAGAAAAGCCGCATTCGGAACAGAACACATTCGGTTCGGTGGACATCAAGACAACAGGCAGTTGCAGCGAGTGGCGAGTGGCAAACGCAATCGCAAAACGGCTTCAGGTAGCAGAAGAAAAAAGTTTGTTCTTTATACAATCTGCTTTGGTGGCAAATCCAGAACAAGGCGGCATGGAGTGCGTTCGAAATGGTTTTATTCAAAACCACGAGTACTAAGTTTTCTAAAATTCCATAAAACACGGCGCTTATCAGGGCCATTAAATCTTTCAAAAAAGAGTTTACGAAATATAGTTCAATGCTTTCTATAATAATATCCAAAATAATAATAAAACACAAATTGATTTTTTCATAATTTGTTTGCCAGGATCTGATGAGTATGTGGATTTGGCAGTTGTTGTGAGCTTGTTGATAGTTGGGGACTTTCCTGATTATTCAATTTTCACCAATTCTTAAATTGTTTCCAGATTGAAAATACAGTAATTTACAATTAGTTCGACATTTAGCTAATTGGACGGTCATGTAATGTGACATATTTAGTTGGACATTTTTGTAAACATAGATCCAAATCATGACCCCACATTGAAAGTCGACACTTTACCACTGTCATCGCAAATGTTCAATTGCAGGTTAAAATCGCCTCCATTGCGACACTGAGTGAAAACTATATGTTCAATTGCAGGTTAAAATCGCCTCCATTGCGACACTGAGTGGTGTTTCGGCACGTCGCATTAAATATAATTTACTGTATGTACAACATGTCACAAGCTGGATGGGAAGAAATTTTCCAACTGTGAAAGCTGTGGCGAGTGGCAAACACAATCGCTAAACAGGAAGGTTTAGCCGAACAAGATGGGGATATCGAGTGATAACAAAACAATAAACTCTTTAGATTAAAGATAATTTTGTGATCCTGAAAAGGACCCTTTTTAGCCTGCATGTGAATCCAACGAGCGAACAAATCGTAATGAATGTATTTTTTTTGCCATCGCTGCCTTTTAACGCTCATTCGTTCGTCTCGTTTGACTCGCCCCTTTGGCTGAGTCTGCCGATTTGTCTCTATCCTGTGAGTGTGTACCGCTAGAGTATAAAACACGCGGACCCCAAAAAAATATATTATTTTCTTTCAAACCGTAAACCAGTGTGGTTGGACGGCATCGTTTAACATCGCATCGCATCACATCATAAAAAGAAAACAAGCAGCAACGTGGACGTGTGGACGTAACAAAGGAGGACAAGTTAAGGGAAAGGCAAAGTCTCACTCGAACCGTGCAGGTCTCCAGTTCCCTGTTGGTCGCATTAACTGATTGCTCTGCAAGGGTAACTAGGCCGAACGAATTGGTGCCGGAGCACCAGTATACCTAACAGCGATAATAGAGTTTCGGAGTCGGAGTGCTCGAGTTGGCTTGCAAAGCTGCTCACGACAATCAGAAAACACGCATCAAGAACAGAGCAGCTTCGGTTCGGCGTTCATCAATGCAACAACTAGTTTCAGCAAGTGGCAAACGCAATCGCAAAACGGAAGCAGGTAGAAGAAGGAAAAAGTTTGTTTATACAGACTGCTTTGGTGGCAAAACCAGCCACCGTAAAACACGGCGCTTTTCAGGGCCATTAAACCTTTCAAAGAAGAGTTATTGAAAGTTTTTCACAATACCAATGCATTCTAAAGTGACATAATATGACATATAATATAAACTGATTTATTTTGTTTATGCTTGTTCTTGAACTTATTGGTGGTTGGGGTCTTTTAAATTGATCATTCAGTTTACACAAACCCATGCATGGTTCCCGAATTGAAAGTGGCTTCAAATTACAACACATTGTATGTAGGATGGCATTCACGAATTTTCTCGGTAGCAAGAACTGCTTTCTTTGGTTGATAACTGATGTTGAAAATTGACTGACGTTACATCTGCATTGTATAGAAACATAACTAAGGAGCAACATGATGAGCTATGTATTTCCTGCTGCTCTGTTCTTATTTTAAAGGACTTGAATCCGAAGGTCATCCGTCCCTGTATTTACTGTTGGTTTTTCAGAACGCTTATAGCTCGCTTATTTCTCGACGGATCGTAGAGTTCGTCTCCAAAACCTCGGTTCTTTTTCATGTTTTATCTACTTTGTTTGCGGAAACTACAAATCTTACAATTCATTCGTCTCCGAAACACGGAAACAGTTTAAGGTACGGTAATGTGCTCAATAGTGAAATATATGATAGTGAATGAGCTGATGACCACCTATGCAGCCATCATTTTGATTGTACGATATGTGCATACGCCGAAAGATGCCCGGCGTTGAACATTTAATACGTAGAAAGTCTTCGGAAAAAAATCAAGAATCAACTATAAGACAGTGAGAAAAAATTGAGAAAGTTTGTAAAAAAAAACGCAAAAACACAACACCAAAGATTCTTTTCAGAACCCCCAACATGTTCATAAAGAGTAAACAGTAAACTAATCCATTTTTCAGGTAGATAGGTAGGTATTCACGTAGGTGAAGAAAATAAAACAATATATTTAAAATATATATTTAGCAAAAGCTGTCCCTTTTGTACAGTCCTACGTCACTCCGGTTATGTCCCCGACATTACCCACCCGTCTTTTTTTGTTGCGTGCAAGTTTCTGTTCAACGTCTTGCTAGATTTAATGAATTATTAATTATTTTAATTGAAATAAATTGATTGTTGATCAAGTAACAACCTTCAAAATCATGCTCACTAGATAGCGAATTGAATCATTCATCATTCCACATAATTCATTTTTTTCTTGATCGTGACAGAGAAAAGAAACCTCTTTCAAGCATAATTTACATGGATTTACACGGAATATTTCAGAAATTTGTATTTCGATTTATGTAGATGTAGTGGATAAAAATATCGGGAAGAAATGAGAAATCGATTGCTTTCTGTTTTTGACGTAGAACTACGTCTTTAAATAAGGGTGTCAAATCAGAAAACAGGTAACGTTTTTATGAAATAAAGTTAACGTTAATAACTATTTTTGCCGCGGATGGATTTTGGCGATTTACATACCAAAAGAATCGGAAATTCCCTATGATTCATTTGATATGCTATACATTACAATCCCATGGTGTGTAAATGGTTAAAATTCATGAAAACTATAAGTGTTTTCATTTTCCCATACATTTGTTCTGTCCATTTGTGTGCTTTCCCGAACAGAGCAGTCAATAACGAACAACGATGGGGAAATCGTAAGACTTAAAGTCTCCGTGAACAAAGGAAAAGAAGAAGAACGAAGGGGAATATTTGCCCAGAGTATAAACAGTGGATCTCGCTGAGGCAAACCGACTGAACAACATCATTGCTGGGCGAGCTAGACTGTGAGGAGTGGAGGAGTAATACGAGGAAAAAGTAAACTTTTCCAAGGGCCTTTTTGAAGGTTAGAGACGAATGAACTAAAGAAGTTTTAAGTCTCACATGTCGCAGTTCCGGATTCAGCTGTGGACGCGACCAAATTACTGACTCGCTGATGTCTCTAGCATTTCAATAATTGCATCAAACTGACGCCATTGCATTAAGGTTCTGAGCTACACAACTGTGTGGGGAATCATCAAGCTAGGCTATCGTCAGCTCACCAAGAAAATAAATGTTCTGGAATTTTGTCTGTGATTTGGTTTCGCATGACGGTAGCAAAACTCTCTCCACAAAGGATGACAGCTAAGCTGATCTAGACCGGCAATATTAACAAAAAGGGCTTCTGTTGAGAAGAGCGCAAAACGGAGATAAGTGTGTGTGCATATTTAATTGCTTCAAGCCATCGATGTTAGATATTTGTGTGTGTACGTGCGTGCGTTTTAACGTATTGCGCTGTTGCGGGTGAACATGTTGATCCGAACGTGGTGACAAGGAGGGGAGATAGCGAGAGGAAATATTTGCGCTAGGATAATAGTAATGAATCTCTGCTGAGGCAAATAATCAGCCTTTTTCCAAGCAGTTTACATTGTGTGTTTTCCGTCATCATAATGGTTTCGTTGGTGCCTTTGACATTGTATCAATGCATTGAACTGACGCTATGGTGAAGCAGGTGTTAAGGTTGTGCACCAAAACATTATTTGGGAATACCAAGTTATTCAATAAGTTATAATAAGTTATCAATTTACTTGGGTTCGCGTGCCAGTTGCAAAACTCCCTTCAACTAGGATTGCATTTGCGCTAATCTTGATTAAAATGAAGCAGTGTTACTCTTTTCGAGGTTGTTGAGATTAACAGAAAAAATTTATTTCGTTTATTTAATCACCAAGAAAGTAAATGTCGTTCTGGAATTTTGTATGTGATTTGGTTTCACTTGCCAATAGCAAAACTTTCTAAGAATGATAACTGCGCTTATCTCGAGCATGTATTGTTCTGCGAGGACAAGAATGAATCATCAAACAATAATCGTCAAATGATTCTACAAGGAAAAAATATTACATGGCGACCAAACTGTTAGAATGGTTACTTCTGAAATTTCGTAGCATTATAAAATAATATTCGCAGTTACAAACAAGCGACTTGAAATTAACTACAGCGTAGTTTTACGTCTACAAGGCGGTCGTGTCTTGGACACAACCTCCTATCATTTTTCAAAGATAGCAAATCCAATTATCGTTAGCAACTATCTTTCATTTGATTTCTATAACGTTGTTGTGGACCATTCAGTACTGAGATATTATTGTATGAACGAAAAATTTCGAATTCGTATTTAATAATAAATAGTTCAATAAATAATCATCGAAAAACAGTTTTGAAAACTAATGAATTCTATACATCCAGGTTTTTCTTACGCGGGTGATAGAATTTTGTTATAAATTGTCGCAGTACACCATAGTAGATGTACTTTGAGTATTTTCTCAAATTTTCATTTTGAAGCCTATTTAGAATGGGAAAAAAAGAAAAACTCAGTTTTTCACTATAGCTCTTATAGTGAACCATATAGGAGAATTATCTTATTATTATCTGAAAAAATCACACATATCTAGAAAAGGCGTAGGAACAGATTTAAATACGAATTAAAACAGTACTGAATCTCGAAATACTAAACAAATTTCAATATTTCAAGATTTTTTTAGTACTTTATTTTTTAGGAATTTATTTTTTGATTATAATTCTCGATATATCATAGTAAGATGCCCTATAAGTATTTTTTTCCATTTTTTATCTCAAATCTATTGAGAATGGCGTGCTAAAAATAGAAAGGTACGTTTTTCACCATAGATCCTATGGAAAGGGATTCGAAAAATAGTCAAAATTTGTATTCAATAGAAATTTTTACTTCCTTTTTACTTTTTTACTTCCTTACCCAGTCAGACCCTTACCCTTTCTCGTGAACGTTTTGGTCAATGACTATTCTCATACCCTATTCGGACCAATGAAAATTTGGCTAAAGATAAATAAAAATATTCTTTATCGAATGAGTACTATCTCAAGAATGTGTTTTCGGTCCTTTCAAATAACTTTTTTCAATTTTCTTTAAAATAATTAATTTCTCCCACACAACTTATTTTTTAATAATTCGTTTACTTTTACAGGCTCAGTTACATAAGTTTTAAGGAGCCGAATCATTAACTATATTTTTATAACTATATATGAACAATTTCCTGATTCTATGGTTAGTGAGGTAGAAAACCGATTACTCGCGGTTGACTCCCTCCCATACAACTTGGCCTATAACTTTTCTCAGACCCTTTTCCGATTAATCAAATTGTGGCTGGAAGATAGGTGAAATATTTCTCTATCGTAAAACTTCGATAACTCTATTCGAGCAACTATTTGTTGATTTCCAAAATTCTGTATATTTTCCTATATTGATCCATGCTCACGTTTCAGTCTATAACTTATATCCGTCACGAACAAGAAAAAAATGGATTATGTGGAAAGATGAATGATTCAATTCTTTATCTAATGAACATAATTTTGAATGTTTTTACTTGATAAACAATCAATTTATTTCAACTGAAATAATTCATTATTCATTGAATACAGCAAGACGTTGTCACTTGTCACTTGTCACTATGTAATTGTACAATACTTGGGAATTTAATTTTCCGAATTTTCCCTTTTTCCTTCAGAGTTTTCCGAAAATCTTCAATTGTCATGTTTGGTTGGAATATTCTTGTTTGAAATATGTGTAATATTTTCATGAGACCCCCTTTCCATTCCAGAGGAGGGAAGGAGGTCCCATTCCATCATAGAAACATTTCTCATACCCAAAAACCCTCAAAAACCTTCGTTTGTATGGCAGTCCCCCTTAGGAACGGGGAGGAGTAAAATCACCATAGAAACGTTTCGTGTCCCGTAAAACCTTCACATGTCAAATTTGGCTCCATTTGCTTGATTAGTTTTCAAGTTATGCAGAAATTTATGTTTCATTCGTATGGAAGCCCCCCCTTAGAGTGAGGGGTGGAGAGTCTAACCACCATAGAAACATTTATTGCACCCTAAAACTTTAATATGCTTAATTTGGTTTCATTTGCTTGAATAATTCTCGAGTAATGTAGAAATTTGTATTTAATTTCTATGGCAGCTGTAACGCCCGAGCGGTCTGGGGCACTTTTCTTTTTTGTTCTATCGAGAGAAACAACTGTTCTTCTCGATGTTCAACTATCAACTCATTTATTTTTTCTCTCTAATGTGTAGGGAATTTTCAACTTGCACAGTATGGAAAATTCCATCGTTCCTGTTGGAAAATCCTTGGTTGGATTCTCCCCTATCTTCAGTAGGAATCTTTCTTATTGTAAATACTTATTCATATTGAAATTATCTGAGATGTTCTATTCGTGGGAGAGGGTCACTGCATCTCCCCCTACTCAATGAGTTTTAGGGGAAACTAGAAGAGTTTCCTCTAAAATTGGTCTGTGAGGTTATTTTTATATATAACTGATTGTATATTATTTCAATATTTGTGTGTTCTTCGTTTGCTATGATATCTGTATTTATTTATCTCAACTCCCTCAATTCTGAAATTCCGCAATTCCAAATGAAAAATAAAATTATCATATCTCCATAAAATTTTCCAAAACGCCTTATCGATAAACACTTGTGCTTTTACAGCTACAATAAAAATAGTTTTCTTTTCTTTTCAAATTTCTTCGTATAATACGTTTATTAATACTCCCCTATTTACTCTTTTAATTCATTCATCATATATTTGAAGGGTGTGTATACCTCTGTGCTCCCGTGGCCGAGTGGTTAGCGTCATAACTAACATGCCGGGTGTTCGGGTTCGATTCCCGTTCTGGTCGGAGGAATTTTTCGTCAAAGAAATTTCCTCCGACTTGCACTGTGATCACGCGTATTCTAGAGGTTGCCACTCAGAATGCATTCAAGGCGTGTTATTTGGCATAGAAATCTCAACTAAGTACTAATAAAAAATGACGCAAGTAATACTACGTTGAGACGGCGAAGTTCCTCTAGGAACGTTAGTGCCATTGAAGAAGAAGAAGAGTATACCTCTTCCATTATTTTCTTCGCATTTATAGCGCTATTTCGTTTCATTCATATGTTTGATAATATAATTTTAACCCACATTTTAGTTACTCATGAACTTTTAAGTAAGTATTGGGACATACATGCCGTTACAGGAAAGAATTCCTAGTTTTCCAGCCCTTCGGTACATTCAAAAGCTATGATTGCGATTGATGGACACATTTTTGTTAAATTGGCTGTAGACATATATGGCTCAATCTTTTACTTTTTTTTTAAATTCCACTTCGAAGTGTGTTTATTAAATTTGAAATCACACCTGTTTAAATCTCGATAAGTCCATTTCCCCAGATTGCCCTGTTCTTACTTTTAAAGTATGGGAGACAGGAAAGTTTTTTCCAAACAAAATAAGCAGTTTTTACAGAATTGAAGAAATACTTTCAACTAATAATTTCCCTTCTTTGATTCATGTTTCTCAAGACTTGTTATCTTGTTATCCTGTAGCTTGTCTTTAGGTAGTATCATGTTTCCTATATTTAATAATTCCATTCATTGATTAGCCCTCGCCAGATTAATTTTATTGAACGATTAGCATATCCTTAATATCATTCAGTTTCAGTTGTTATTCACATAGAAATATGTATATATATTTTTTTCGTTTGTTAATCACAATTCACGCTAATTTGTCTTGCTTTTCTACATTCATTGTTAATCGAAAACCATCTTAAAAATTAGAAAATTAACTTCTAAACTTATCCATGTCCATGTTTCTACAACACTCGGCCTATTAACAGAATGGACTACTATTTCTCCTATAATAAAGTAGCTTCTTACCGCCTCCTTTGACCAACAGATGGTTTTCCATATTCACCCGTCTATGCACTATTAGGTATTTATCAGCTGCTATTGTTTTTCCGCCGTTGTAGTTACCTCGACTTGTGTAAAGTTGGCGGCCAAAAACCAGCGGCTCGATATTCTGCTGCTCGAAGTTCCCCCGGTGCTGGTGTGGCTTATGTGTTCACTTCGATTACCAAGTCAAAAAGGTTTTGGTCGCACTAAATTTCCGGCAGTCGTACGACCTATCTAATAACTTCCTTTCCTCGAAAATCCGCTCAGCGTTGAACGGAGGACACTTTAGCCACCATTAGATTAACTTACTTGCGCAGTGGCATTTAATTTAGGAATTATCTTTTCTTGTTTTGGTAAGCACTTTTTCGGTTCAACGTCACATTTTTTTTACTCTTTCGATCTCTTCATTTGCTTTAGCTTCGATCTCACATGCACCAACATGGGTCACAAAGAATAATTCTTGATAGCACAAAATTTCGTCCCTTCTGGCAGCAGCGGAACGCCAAAATACACAACAGCAGCAGTTAAAATTGAAACACTTCTATGGGTGGGCTGCTGTCCCCACTTGGACAGCATCCCACCGCTGTCACCAAATGTAAAGCCCGAGCGGTCTGGGGCACTTTTCTTTTTTGTTCTATCGAGAGAAACAACTGTTCTTCTCGATGTTCAACTATCAACTCATTTATTTTTTCTCTCTAATCCTCGATCCCTCTGTGAGGATGTACAGAACTCTAAAAACGTTAGAACTAACTTACTGGCTACCTGCTATGTGTAGGGAATTTTCAACTTGCACAGTATGGAAAATTCCATCGTTCCTGTTGGAAAATCCTTGGTTGGATTCTCCCCTATCTTCAGTAGGAATCTTTCTTATTGTAAATACTTATTCATATTGAAATTATCTGAGATGTTCTATTCGTGGGAGAGGGTCACTGCACAGCCACTCCTTAGAGAGGGGGAGGGATCTCAAACTATCACGAAAACCTTCCCCGGCCCCAAAAACCCCTAAACACCAATTTTCATGTTGATCGGTTCAGTAGTTTCCGAGTCCATGAGAATCAGACAGACAGACAGAAATCCATTTTTTATATTAGGCTGTCAAAAAAGTCCTGCGGTATTTCCGCGAGGTGTCGTTGTAAGCGCGTAGTTCTAGTTGTATTCATTGTATCGAGTCATACTATAGCTTGTTGGAAAGGTATTTTTAATATATACCGCGCTATACTATAGTCCTTGACAGTGTTTTGTTTGGTTAGGTCGTTCGTGAGTTATAGTGTCGCAAATATGGAGCAAAATAAAGAGAAAATCCGACATATTTTACAGTACCACTATGACAAAGGCAAAAATGCATCTCAAGCTGCCAATAAAATTTGTGCAGTTTATGGACCCGATACAGTTTCCATTTCCACCGCACAACGATGGTTTCAACGTTTTCGTTCTGGTGTAGAGGTCGTCGAAGATGCGCCACGCTCCGGAAGACCTGTCGTCGAAAATTGCGACAAAATCGCTGAATTAGCCGATAAAGACCGGAATAGTAGCAGCCGTAGCATCGGCCAAGAGCTGGGGATAAGTCATCAAACCGTTATTAACCATTTGATGAAGCTTGGATTCACAAAGAAGCTCGATGTATGGGTGCCACACACGTTGACGCAAAAAGACATCTTTGACCGTATCGACGCATGTCGCAACAAAATCGACCCGTTTCTGAAGCGGATGGTGACTGGCGATGAAAAGTGGGTCACTTACGACAACGTGAAGCGCAAACGGTCGTGGACGAAGCCCGCTGAAGCGGCTCAGACGGTGGCCAAGCCCTCATTAACGGCCAGGAAGGTTCTGCTGTGTGTTTGGTGGGATTGTCAAGGAATAATCTATTATGAGCTGCTTCCCTATGGCCAAACGCTCAATTCGGATCTGTACTGCCAACAACTGGACCGCTTGAAGGTAGCACTCAGGAAGAAGAGGCCATCTTTGATAAACAGAGGCCGCATTGTCTTTCATCAGGACAACGCCAGGCCACACACTTCTTTGGTGACGCGCCAGAAGCTCCGGGAGCTCGGATGGGAGGTTCTTTTGCATCCGTCGTATAGTCCGGACCTTGCACCAAGTGACTACCACCTGTTTTTGTCCATGGCGAACGAGCTAGGTAGTCAGAAGTTAGCCACAAAAGAGGCCTGTGAAAATTGGCTAGCCGAGTTTTTTGCCAATAAGGAAGCGAGCTTCTATAACAGGGGTATTATGAAGTTGGCATCTCGTTGGGAACAAGTCATCGAACAAAACGGCGCATATTTGACTTAAAACAGATGATTGTAACTAATTTTATTGACAAATGTAAATTCAAAAAAATACCGCAGGACTTTTTTGACAGCCTTATATATAGATTGATTGTGACTTGTGGTTCCTGAAATTGATCTGAAATTGAAATTGATTGAAAAAGGAAGTTCCCTCCTGTACTCGCGTGCAAAATCATAACTCGTATACTCACGCACGGTTTCACAAACCGAAAGTTGAACTGCTCTATAATATTGCTATTGCGCACTTTTTAGACGTTATGGGCGTTTAATTTTGTAATAAGTCAAGATATGTATTTTTGTATTTTTTCATGAAAAGTATTATAAAAAAAAAGTCCTACATTTCATTCTTCGTAGCAGTTTGGCTGAAAAGTTCATAAGTTTGACGTCTAGATGGCGCTTCTTGCAAAAATCTACTTGACTATCATACAGCACCATCTTTCAATAGATACGTGTCAAAATTTGACAACAATCGACAATTGGCTCGTGAGTTACAGCATTTTTTTTTTCTTTCTTTATTAAAAAGATTTTCAGCCAAAGGCTGGTTCATCTCTAAAAAGTTACAACATTGAGAGTGGAGCAGCTTTTGTTATTGTGAAAAAAAAGGAAAAATCCGAATTTCGTGTATTGATTGTAAAATTGCATGAATTGGGCTTCGAATTGCTTCCGCATCAACCGTATTCTCCAGATCTGGCCCCCAGCGACTATTTTCTGTTCGCAGACCTGGAGAGAAAGCTCGCTGGCAAGAAATTTAAGACCGATGATGAAGTGATTACCGAAACTGAGGCCTTTTGGAGAAAACCCGAAAGAGGGCTATAAAAATGGTATAGAAAAGTTGCAAGATCGCTATAATCGCTGTATTGCCCTCGAAGGCAATTATATTGAATAATAAAATTGAGTTTTGCAGAAAAAACAGTCTTACTGTGTTACCTTATAAACTTTTCAGCGGAACTGTTACAAAGTATTGTAGGTGTTATAGTTTTCGAGCTAAGACTTTTCCTCTTTTCAAAAAGTAGCCTAATTCTATCTTGGAGATTTCAAGTACGCAAAGTTGCTCAAATGACCATTCCTTTACACCCACAATGTTTCACTGCAATCTGAGATGGTGCTACAAATGACCAATCGAAAATCGCGGATAGTGCGAAAAAGGACTAAACATGAAGTGCAAACACAAAAGAAAAGTTATTTCAACGCGAAAACTATGTTTTATTAATATAGAAATCATTAAACTATCCATTTGTAAGGAGTTGTACACCAGTGGTCAGATAATGTGTAAGTCATGAAAAAAAATAAGAGAGCAAGCTCCCACCTCTCACTGACAAATTTCGGGGAACTCTATAGAATTACTATGGAACTCGCTTTCGCGGATAAACCGCGTCGCGGATCATCCGCTCGCGGATAATCGGGGTTCTACTGTATTTTATTTTTGATTTCCGGAAAATTTGAATAATTTGTATAATAATTCCATATTGAATAGCTCATATGGCTCAAATGAAAGGGCTTGACTAGTAGAATACAGTTATTTATGAAAAATATAAATCCAAGATGGCGGCCACTACAAAATGGCGGATTACATATTTTCTCAGAACCCCATCAATATGGGTATCAAATGAAAGGGCTTGACTAGTAGAACACAGTAGATAATGAAAAATCCAATCCAAGATGACCGCAGCTCTCAATTGAACAATTTCTTTTTAATAGTTTCATTCAGCTTGCCCTTTTTGTACGTATGTTTGAGTGTTTGAAAAGTTGTCCCACATTGATAGAAATTTGATCTCGTCCCTGTTGACTGATTGATCTGAAATTTGGAACATCCCTTTAATTCTACTCTCTGGCTGAATGGCTTGACTTGGAGAGTGCACTACATTCTGAAGAACATAAATTCGAAAAGGTCCCCGCCACAAAATGGTCGACTATGTATTTTTTGCAATCCCCTCAATATCGGTATCAAATGGAATGATTTGATCAATAGAATACAGTATATCATCAAAATATTCCGAAAAAAGTTAGGCAAGAAATAAAAATTTTAAAAAAATATTTTTTTAATGGTTTTAATGTGAAGAATTATACTAATGATACAGATAATTTACTAAAAACTAGAAAATAAAATAAGTAAAAAAATGTTTTAAGTTAAACGGTTTAATGTACTAAAAGCTAGGAGATAATTAGACAAGTAGCAGTTTGTAGTTATCACATTCGTTCCTTAATTAATCTGGGGACTAAAATGAGACTAAAATAAAATGGGGTATATAAACAACTAACTGTGGATAATGGAAATCCAACATTTATCTCTTACCTATTTCTCTTCGGAATTCTATTTCTAATATATTTTCTATTCTATTAGTCAAATCATTTCGTTTGATACCAATATTGAGAGGATTGCAAAAAATACATAGTCGACCATTTAGTGGCGGCGACCTTTTCGAATTTATGTTGCTTATTATGTTTCGTGTTCTCCAAGTCAAGTCATTCAGCCATTTTTTAGCGACGGCCGAATTGAATTTCAAGATCAAGGAATACACAGTTTTATAATGACAGTAGAATTAAAGGTATATTCCAAATTTCAGATCAATCCGTCAACAGGAATTTTCTATTAATGTGGGACAGCTCTACAAACATTTAAACATACACAGAAACAGGTCAAGCTGAATGAAACAATTTAAAAAGTAATTAGTTGTTTGGGGACTCCGACAATCTTGGAATTGAATTTTTCATGACCTGCTATGTCCTACTAGTCTAGAACATTCTTTTGTTACCCATATTGATGAGATTTTTGAAAAAAATATATATGGCACCATTTTGTGGTGGAGGCCATTTTGGTTTTGCATTTTTCGTAAATAACTGTGTTCTACTAGTCAAGCCCTTTCATTCGATACCCATATTGATGGGATTTTGAGAAAATATCTACATAACCCGCCATTTTGTAGCGGCCACCATCTTGGATTTTCAAGACAATGGAATACGCAGTTTCATAATTACACCAGAGATAAAGATGTGTTCCAAATTTCAGATCAATCAGTCAACAGGAAGGGGATTAAATTTCTATTAGTGTGGGTCAGCGCTACAGACAAAGTTACAAAGTCACAAACATACAAACGTGTCAACTTAGATAAAACCGTTTTATAAATAAGTGCAAATTATAATTATATTACGTTTACCGAGAGAAAATTCGTTTTTTTATGACTCGATTATCCGGAGGATTCGATTATCCTGAGTGAAAAAAAAAATCGATACGCTTTATTTTTTTTTGTTAGGGTAACCATTTCCATTTTGGGGTGGTCCGAAAAATCCATTTTTTCGCATTTTTGCCAAAAATGATTTTTTAAAAAAATCATAACTTTTGGATCACTGTACCAATTCAGATGTACGTATATATACACATATATCAAATTAAAGCCAATTAGCTGGTCATTTTTGTAAAAATACTACAGTTGCAGAAAATTTTAATTATGTTTTCGTTCTTATTGATTGTATTTGTTTTTGATAGTTTTCATGGTCTCGGGACCAAAGGCGCTTTTTTTAAAATATTTCTCTGGAAAGCTGAGAATTTTCCACATAGCATATCTTGAAATGAGAGAGGCGTTTTTCTTCGTTTTTGAGTTATTATTTTTCAAAGATAACCGATGGTTAAAGCCAATAAGCTAGTCTTGTTTGAAAAAATATTACATTCTAAATAGAAATGGATTTTGTTTTCGTAATTATTAATTATATTTGTTTTCTATAGCTTACCTCGTCTCGGGACCAAGACCGTCATTTTTTTCTATATTTTTTCCTGAAAGCTGAGTTTTTTTCACATAATACATCCGAATACCAGAGAATGGTGTTATTTTTCCTTTTTTAAGTTATGATTTTCCAAAGTTAACATGTTTTCAGTTCTCGTTCAATAATTCTATGCGACTAAACTGGATGTATGTGACTATAATCCAATTAATTGGCAAGAGTGTTTTTTTTTTCAAGAAAGGCTAGCTAGTAGGCTTTAATTTGAAATGTCGATCATCTGAATCGGTCCAGTAGTTCAAAAGTAATAATTCTTTAAAAAAATCATTTTTTTCGGAGAAAAGCGAAAAATGTTTATTTGAACCATCAGGTAAATTTGAAAAATCATAACTCAAAAAAGAAAAAAAGAGGGCCTCCGGTTTCGAGATATGTTATGTGAAAAATCCTCAGCTTTCCATAAAAAATATTAAAAAAATAGCGCCCTTGGTCCCGAGACCATGAAAACTATAAAAAACAAATACAATCAATAATGACAAAACCAAAACATTTTTGCAAGCGTAGCATTTTTCCAAGAATGACTAGCTTATATGCTTTGATTTGTTATGTCGACCGTCTAAATCGGTTCAGTAGTTATGAATTTTTGAAAAATGTCTTTTTTGGAAAAAAAAAAAGGGGGAAAAAGTCGATATTTCGGATCACCCTAAAATGAAAATGTGCACCCTAACAAAAAAATAAAAAAATATGGGTCTAATAATTTGCGACAAAGAACAAAACTACCACTTTTGACGAAAATCTGAGAAACACTATATCGGTTTGGCATGGAATGGCTGTATATTGAAAAGCAACGTTTATTTATGTGCAATTTTTGAAAGGCATCGAGATCGAAGATCAATACCGTTTCGGTAATGTACCCGATATAAAAATGATTCAATGACACTGAGTTTTTTGGCCTTTGGGGCTTCTTTTTGTATGCGCTTATGAGAATGAAGTCGCATTATCCTTGATATGATGATGTGTTAACTTACATTAGTCATATCAAGGTAACGTTCGAATTTGAACAAACGCTTTCAAACGCGGCAATTATTAACCAATTGATTGAACCGAATTTGACACAAAATCCGTAACATTGATAGGAATCGATCACTCTGCTAGGGACATAATCAAAGCCTATCTACATATATAAATATTTCAATTTTCTAAAAATACTGCTGAAGAACCTTGAAAAATGCATAAATCCACATCTGTTCGGTTGATTGAGTTTGCATAAAAAGCCTCAACAACTCTCATAAACGAGTTAAATCATTCGATGATTGATAAAGGTATTGTTGTTCGTGTACTCCTTACACCCTCAACAAAATTAGACTTTGAAGTTTTATTATGATTATTAAGCAAAATCTTGTATTCTCGTTCCGCTTCACTGCCCCAATAAACATCGCTTCCCATCCAGCCGATCACTCGAGAAGGCCACCAAGGTGGCCAAGTTCAAAGTATAAATATAGGCCGACTCATAACGACAAGGCCTTGCCCCCCGGAAACCATTGAAGTTTGCTTGCAATTTCCCTCGCAGCGAAACGGATCTGAAGAAGAGGCAGGCGTGTGGAAAGTTTTCTCCCCCCACCCGTGTGTTCGATCGGTTGTGGTCACTTATCGTCCAACCGCACCGAAGCTGCAAACGCTCTTCTAGAGCCTGGCGGTAATGAGTCCCGGTTTTTGCTGTACCGACGATAAGGAATGCGTTGAGATTCCAGCGCTCCTCTTCGGCCGAAGTGTTTGCTTTCCCTCACACCTGACCTCACAACTTGAACTCGCGACCCGATATAACTTTTGGCCTCTCGTTTCGACTATTGAAAAAGTTTTCATCGCTGATAGCCACTGTTTTGTGGTAGCGCAGTTGTAACGCCCCCCTCCCCGCGTACATGCTGCGCTCCTCCGCCGTTTCGGTGCAATCTGTGGCGAAGGCTTTCGCCTTCGCTACGCCCATTTCGGAGATCGGAGAGAAGCGAAAGTTTTTATCAGAAAGTTTGCTTCAGTTTGAGCGTAGAAGTTATCCGATTGTTGTATCTGATCCTCCTGCGGGTGATAGATTTTGGTATTTGGCTCGGTTTGTTCGGTTGTAATTTGTTGCCGCTGTTCGGCTTCCAGCTGCAGGAAAAGTTATAAAGATTGTTTAATTTGTCCTGGTTATGTTCCGATCCGATTCTATTTCGTTGGTAAGTCGCAACAAGAAACTGTCATTTTAACTGAAATTTGCGGGAATCCATTGCGAACGATATTGGAAACAAAATTGCTTTCAGTCATTTCTGATTATCCCTCCATTGTTTTGTACCTCCCACTCCAGTACTCGCCATTCTTGTTTCCCATCTATATCATAATTATGGCCACCCCTCGCTCTGTTCATGAGCGAAATAAAAAGGCTGATTTATTAAATTTAAACGTTAATTCAATAACTCCCTATAGCCATCATTCCTCATTGCTTCCCTCGGCGCTGTCAGGGTCCTGACCACTGCCGTGTCTACGCTACGCTTCGCTACAAAACCGATGCCCCCGTGGTTCGAGTGCTGACGGAAGACTGTTTGCCAAAGTTGACTTTGCGAGCGGAAATGTAATAAAACACGGGCAAAAATTACGCTCGCAATTTGTTTCCCTTCTTGCGAAGTTGAAACCACTTCTGGGATCTTCGCGCGCCCTTCGGTCTGCGGTTGGTGTCGCCCCGGTCGGAGGAAATCAAATGAGAGAAGGTCAGCAATTTCCTACCCGCGACCCACTTCCTGGGCAAGGGATGTATCCTCTTGGCAGGTTCATAGTGTTTGACAATGAAATTCATCACGTGGAGTTTACTCACGAGATTGATTTGTCATGTCCGTTCATGACTCTGTCAGGTATTCTTTATCCTAATGATGGACTGAGGAAATTATCTAGATATTGATCCCTTAGTTGAAGTAAAATAAGAAAACTTCGGCAATTGAATTTAGTGATTTTTGAAACAGATTTCCTCAAGTTATTGTTGAAATTATATAAATATTATTAAATCGTACTTACTAGTCATAACAATATCCTTTTCAATGGATTTTATAGGTATACTGCTGTACGGAATCGTTTCAGATGTGGGTTGAAGAAATGTCAGCCATTTACGCAATTCAACGGATATCACATTTAAATCGAGAGCGATTTGTTGCATCACGGTTTCATATTTATACACCTGGCAAATTTAAATTGTTAAGTTTTTATTCCAATCTAACGTGAGCTTTAAAATTATAATTCGCTCAACACCTTTTCGTATCATTTAAATATGTGCTTTTTTGTTTTGTGTACCTTCCCGCTGGTGCTTGCGGTCTGGAAAAGAGATCATCCAAGAGGGACGTACCTGGGCACCCAGTCTTTAATGATCTATAGTTATCTGTGAAATTTGTGAATCATAAATTGTAACTGTGTCAACGGTTATTTTGTCATCAACATGCGTATCCGAGATTTAAGTATAGGAATGTAGAATACTGATTTTAGGTTGGAATTACAGAATCCATATCCACGACTCATACATGCATGTTTCGAGCCATGAATATGGAACAAACGTCACGATTTCAAATTTAGATTGTCTAGTTTTAAAAATTGCAAACGAAGAATCAAGGATCAGGGGTCGAAGAAACACGACCTGGAAAATCGAAAAATTCGAATATTTTAATTTTGCCTTTGAACCCCAAAACATATAACAATTTATTTGTAACTAATTTGCTTCATTCGTTACATCGCATTGCAGTATAAGCGAGGTTAAAACGCATTTCGTACCTGGTTTTTTTTTATCTAACGGGACATTTATTTCAGGATTTATAAGGCCGATTTGGCTGAAATGTAAAATGTAAAAATGAGGAAGGTTGTGATTGTGTGATGAGTTTGGTAATGCATTCCATCAGCCACTGTGCATAGCATCAGGATGTTTTGGGATGACCCTTGGCTTTTTATCAGACCGATTTTGTTCGTTTGAAAACGCCTATTTTCGATAGCATTCCTCTTTTAATTCTACTGTATTCGACAGTGGCGTGGAGTACAAGGAGGGGGGGGGAGCCCTCAGAGGGGGGACAACCACGACTATGACATTAAAAAAAATCTTCCAAGTTTTTGAATGAACGTCATACATCATTGCTTAATTATATTATTCAGTGAAAAAGTATAAGAGTCTGTGCCTGAGGGCACGAACAAAAACTTAACGTTGGACCGTTATTGTTTGAAAAATATTTTTGAATTTAAAGGAAATAATTTGTTTAGAAATTTGTAGATTTTACTAACATCTTATTCCAAATGGAGGCTATGAAAAGTTTCATTTGTTATATTAGGCTGTCAAAAAAGTCCTGCGGTATTTCCGCGAGGTGTCGTTGTAAGCGCGTAGTTCTAGTTGTATTCATTGTAGTCATACTATAGCTTGTTGGAAAGGTATTTTTGCGCGCTATAATATAGTAATAAATAGCAAATATGGAGCAAAATAAAGAGAAAATCCGACATATTTTACAGTACTACTATGACAAAGGCAAAAATGCATCTCAAGCTGCCAATAAAATTTTTGCAGTTTATGGACCCGATACAGTTTCCATTTCCACCGCACAACGATGGTTTCAACGTTTTCGTTCTGGTGTAGAGGTCGTCGAAGATGCGCCACGCTCCGGAAGGCCTGTCGTCGAAAATTGCGACAAAATCGTTGAATTAGCCGAAAAAGACCGGCATAGTAGCAGCCATAGCATCGGCCAAGAGCTAGGGATAAGTCATCAAACCGTTTGTATACGCGGTTCACTGCGCGATTTTATTTCCGCACGCGAAGAGATTTCTCGACGGCTGTGCCTCAGCCAGAATTTCGCGAACACTAAGCACCGTGTAACCAACTTGAACAAAATGACGAATTGGGATCGCTCAAAACTTTCCGGTTTCGGATAGGAAGAGAAACTCGACTGTTCTCTTCAACGTTCTTTATTGGACTAACTCTGCGATATAAAAACAAGGGAATATGGTGTCTGATACAATTCTGTTGTCATGGTGTGCGTGTGTACATTGGCAGTAGGGTAAAGTGTGTATTTAGGTTTCATAAATTGATCTTGAAATCTAATCTAGCGTAGTTTTTCAATTAATTCAATGAATGTAGTAAAGTATTTTTATGGATTCAATCTAGTGTAGTTTTTATATAGAAAACAACGAAATTCTGATTTACAGCACTATAGTCAGATTGAAGTTATATGTAAATTCAAATTTTGATTATGGCTCGAACACCGTTATTAACCATTTGAAGAAGCTTGGATTCACAAAGAAGCTCGATGTATGGGTGCCACACACGTTGACGCAAAAAACATCTTTGACCGTATCGACGCATGTGAATCGCTGCTGAATCGCAACAAAATCGACCCGTTTCTGAAGCGGATGGTGACTGGCGATGAAAAGTGGGTCACTTACGACAACGTGAAGCGCAAACGGTCGTGGTCGAAGCCCGCTGAAGCGGCTCAGACGGTGGCCAAGCCCTCATTAACGGCCAGGAAGGTTCTGCTGTGTGTTTGGTGCTCACGCTCAATTCGGACCTGTACTGCCAACAACTGGACCGCTTGAAGGTAGCACTCATGAAGAAGAGGCCATCTTTGATAAACAGAGGCCGCATTGTCTTCCATCAGGACAACGCCAGGCCACACACTTCTTTGGTGACGCGCCAGAAGCTCCGGGAGCTCGGATGGGAGGTTCTTTTGCATCCGCCGTATAGTCCGGACCTTGCACCAAGTGACTACCACCTGTTTTTGTCCATGGCGAACGAGCTAGGTAGTCAGAAGTTAGCCACAAAAGAGGCCTGTGAAAATTGGCTAGCCGAGTTTTTCGCTAATAAGGAAGCGAGCTTCTAGGTACAGGGGTATTATGAAGTTGGCATCTCGTTGGGAACAAGTCATCGAACAAAACGGCGCATATTTGACTTAAAACAGATGATTGTAACTAATTTTATGAACAAATGAAAATTAAAAAAAAAAATACCGCAGGACTTTTTTGACAGCCTAATATATGGATTGGTATTCTACAAACGAGTTGTAGGAGTTGAAGTTGTATTGAAAATTTCGGAACCATTGGGCAGGTTGATTTGAGGAAGTTGGGCGCAATTAAAGGCGTAGTCCTACGTCCAAAATTTCACTATAGTCAAGACTCTATCTTGAGTTTTTTTCGTTTTGTATGGAAAAAATGTGCTGATTTGAGTAACAACCGTTCATTAACTGGAGAGAAAACCCTTATAACTTATGTGGACAACATTCTTTTGCTGAGAATCAACAGTATGTGATTTTTTGGGACTGTTTGGGACTGTGTTGTCCTTTTTCATTGTTTCAACTCATCACTGGGATGCTTCTGACCCACATACGTGTGATGACAAAAAAGTTGTCCGAAAATCGACGGAGATTTATGCGCACTACGATGGACTGATCAAACCCATTGGAGTTTCGTGAGATCCTGCCGAAAACTTTAATACCGTTCTGAATCTATTTCGGACAGCATCATATTTCGGACACTTTGTTCTAATAACTTGAAATGCTTAATGCACTGATGATCTAACTATCAAATTAATATCTCAATTGATTCTTTAGAGTAATCCCTTGGTTTCACTATCATTTCATATGAGAACTTCATTTGAATTATAACATAATCGTCAAAAATATGACAACACTACCCATTATTGTTTTTGTTTGACGTTTGCTTAACGTGAGCACGTAGAATTAATATATTATTGAGAACGATAATAGATCGAGTGCACGAGTGTAACGACTTTTTCCATTTGCACATAAATAATGAGTAGCTTCGTGCTTAATATTCTCAAAAAAATCTAGATTCCGACGAATTGGCAAACTATAGTACAAACTCAAATAATTTTATCCGCTAGATTATATTCACCACTATTGTCATATCGACCTTTTTTGCTTTAGGTAACCTTGTGCCCATACGTTTCTGCATGTTCAATACACTCGCTTTCGTACATCTGGAGGGTTATAATACGGGTCAAATCGAGAATACCTTTGATTTTTGAATATTTGCTCACCAATCGATCTTTCGAACATCTCAACCACAGGATTAACCCCCGTATTCGCTGAACTTCCCTGATTGTACATGAATCTTTATGCTCTTCTCAGTTTTTGCTACTGTTATTCCCTTTCTTTTGCGGTAAATGGTAAATATAAATAACAGTTGTAACACCAGAAAGTGAGTTGAATACCCCATTTTCCACGTGTCATATTCAAAAAAAATTCGAGAGGTTGTATCCGAGACACCAATATTTAGGACGAAGGACTACGCAATCTTTTTGTTTTTAATTTGTTGGTTTATCATTTCGGATATTATTTGCGAATACGTCGAAATTTCATAAATAACGCTTTAGTAAAAAGTTCGGGGACCTAGAAGCGGTTTAATGGATTGCGTGGTTTTGCAGAATCATTTCGAGAAGCAACGATTCTCTCTTGCCTTTGCGAGAACAATACGCTAATTGGTCATCTGTCGCAATTTGTTTCTTCATATCAATGCACGCATTGCACTGAGTGTTTAACGAGAGGCATCTTCCGTACTTCGCCGTTCAACAAGCATCAAACACGCGTCAAACAGATGCACACAGTTACAGCGATAAAAATGAAACATCGCGAGAATGACCGTTTAAGAAAAATCGTTTCTCGACTCTCGGTCAAAACCGTCAACAAAGCTAGGAGCTTGTTGCATCAGAACAGAGCCAGATGTACTTGAAGTGAAATATTCGCTAGCGTTCACAGCTCGAGAGGAAACATAAAACACAAAACAAGGAGGAAAAACGAACTTTGTTGTTTCGAGCACAGGAAGATTCTGAGAATTTTTCTCAGAAGAGATGCAATACTTATACGCTAGCGACAGTTCACTTACCATGCAAGGTTGTAGTTTACTTCGCAAATATTCTCTTTTCGCCATCCCCTTCGTTGTTTCTATTCTAGCGGCTGCATAAGTTGCCCTTTATTGACAGCTCTGTTCAGGAAAGCACACAAATGAACAGAACAAATGTATTGGGAAATGGGAATGCTTCCAATTTTCATCTATTTTCATCCAATTTTCAAACTATTTAAAAAAAATTAAAATCTTAGAAAATTTCCGATTCTATGGGTATGCAAATCGTTAAAATCCATGCAAAAAAAGTTATTAACGTTTACATTATTTCATAAAATCGTGACCTGTTTTCTGATTTGGCACCCTTAAGGTGAAGGTGGAAGCTAGCCATTGTAGTAGTATAGGTAAACCCTCGTGTAAAAATGGGGTAATAGTGTTTGTGAGAGAAGAGCAAAGCACACGTAAATAGATCAATTCACTTATCAGACTGTGTGGCGCTTCATTGACACGAGTCTTTGAATACATTTGAAAAAAAAAACAAATAACAATTCAATACTAAAGTAAAATGTATGAACGATATGTTCCGATGAACAATTGCAAATATAAATATATATATAGAAGGTGCATTTGCATATGATTCTGATTATACGCGAGCGTAACATGAGCAAATTTATAACACATGCGAATTGGGGCACTTTTGGTATTAACAAGTTCTTCCGCATAGTAACTCGATGTTGATAATTCCTTAATATTTTCCTTCGTTGATCGTATTGTTTTCACATATTCACGTTGGAGAGCCTTAACCCTTCTCTTCGTTGGCTGAGGCATTTTGATTGAATGTAATACTTTTCCGTTTACTGTTTTTGAAAGCATAGGCAGCTGTGGCAGTGTTCCGAGCTCTGCAATACAATTTTATTGCCCAATGTTAAAGTTGCTAAAACTTACATTATAGACCCATTAAACGTAAAAATAATAATTGTATTGATATCAACACAATTTTATTCTATTGATTTTCATGACATGGAACGCTATGACTCCGGAATAACATTTTATTGAGTGGTTTTTATAGCTGTTTCGATGATGTTGTTTGGCATCAGTGTCGAAAAAATAACGATGCTTCCACCAATACAAACAAAACCATTGCAGAAGATTGAAAAACGAAAATTTAACTTTCAGAGCACTTGCTTGAGTTTTCCGACGTTTTTCACTATACGGTGCGACATCAGATAAAAATTTAATTTCTTGTGAGTAATCGATTAAAGTTTGGTTGATATTACTTGATGGGAAGTGTGCAAAAACGATCATTTTCTTCACACTGTTTCGCAAAATTATTGATTTTCGAGCGAGAGGTGAGGGAGGGAGATGAAAGAAATGAGCGCCATTGTGGCAGCCATTTATGGCTAGCTTCCACCTTCACCTTAATGTAAGACGTAGTCCTTAGTCAAAACAGTGAAATGTACAGGGTGGCGCATACGTCACGCAACCGATTTGCACAAAAAAAAGGAGGTTGTGCCCAAGATACGACCGCATTGTTGACGTGGAACTACGCTGTTATTTTATACAGGGTTTTTCATTTCGGGCTTCCGAAAGTATACAGCCCTGCGCTGACAACCATTTGACATAGATGTCAACCAAAGCGTCATATCGTTAGTTAAATGTCTGCCATTTTACAATATGGATCGTATTAGCATCGCACAACGTGTTAATTATACTACAAAAATGATGAAAAACCGGCAAATGTTTTTCGAGCATTACGGACGGATTTTGGTCGTCATGGACGGCCTACAGAGCACACAATCACTAATGTAGTGCGTAAATTCGAACAAACTGGATCCGTAGCGGATATTGTGAAACCTGTGCATCATCGTAATGTGCGTTCGGCCGAAAATATTGCTGCTGTTGCTGCCAGTGTGGAGGATGACCCGAATGTTTCGATTCCACGGCGTGCTCAGCAATTGGGCTTGTCAAACACATCATTGTGGCGAATTTTGCATTTGGACTTGCACCTACATCCAACTGGTACAAAAATTAGAGCGTGGTGACCATGGAATGCGTCGGGCATACGTCGATTGGGTGAACGAACAACAGCAGCAAAATGCTGAATTTTCACATCAAATTTTCTTCAGCGATGAGGCACATTTCGAGCTCGGTGGCTATGTGAACACCCAAAATTTCCGTATATGGGGCTCAGAATATCCACACGTGATTGTTGAGAGGCCATTGCATCCGCCAAAAGTCACTGTTTGGTGCGCATTATGGTCTGGTGGAGTCATCGGGCCGTATTTCTTTGAAAATGAGGACGGCGAGACGGTAACTGTGAATGGTGAGCGCTATGGCCGCATGTTAACCGATTTTTTTTTGCCACAAATTGAAGATATGGATACGGATGACATGTGGTTTCAGCAGGTCGGCGCCACGTGCCACACAACACGACCGAACATGGCCATATTGCGAACGAAATTTGAGGGACGCATAATTTCGCGTTTTGGTGATGCCAATTGGCCTGGACGGATCATGCGATTTGAACCCGCTAGACTTTTTTTGTGAGGTTATGCGAAAGACCGTGTCTATGCCAACTCTCCGCAAACTCTTGAACATTTGAAAGACAACATTCGTGAAGTTATGACCGAGATACCGCCCCATATGTGCCGAAAAGTCATCGAAAATTACCTGTTCCGGATCAAGGTGTGCGAGGAAGCCCTAGGTGGACATTTGAATGATGTTGTATTTCACACATAATGGCATAAGCCAATCTTTAATTTGAAATAAAAGTTTCATCGAAATTCGAATTCTAAGTGTGTTTTATTTCAATTTACTTTCGGAATTTGAAGTTGGAAAACCCTGTATAAGCCGCTTGTTTATACTTTCGGATATTATTCTATAATGCTGTGAAATTTTAGAAACAACTGCTTAGTGAAAAAATCTTTGAAATGGTTTTTTCGTTGTAGAATCAGTTCACGATAATTGATTGATTATTCATTCTTGTCCTCGCAAAACAATACACTAGCTGATCGTATGTCGCAATTTTTTTCATGTCAATGCATTGAAAATTTACCTCGAACGCTATTCCGGTGGCCTTTTTCGCAATTGTCATATACTCGGCTACAGTCAATTATATACATGTTGCACCAGCACCATTATTCCACATCTCATAACTACATCAATATATCTTTGGCACCGTATGGGAAAAACAACAATGACAACACTTGCAAGTATCAAATATCATGCTATATGCTATTTAGTATTGCCTCGAAGGAATCGCACCTCTAGGCATCGTTCGGGACAAGCGCCGCTGTCATCCTTGGTGGAGACTGTCAAGCGAAACCAAATCACATACAAAATTCCAGAACGACATTTACTTCCTTGGTGACTCAATAAATGAAATGAACTCTTTCTGTTAACCACAATAACTTTGAAAAGAGAAGCATTGCTTCATTGTGATCGAGATTAGCGCAATTGCAATCCTAGTTGAAGGCAGTTTTGCGACTGGCACGCGAACCCAAATAACTTATAGTGTTCCAGTAAGATATTCAAGATGCTTGGTATTCCCCAAAAATGTTTTTGGCGCGCAACCTTAACGCCTGCTTCGTCATAACGTCAGTTTAATGCATTGATGCATTCTCAAAGGCACCAATGAAGCCCTTATGATGACGGAAAACAAACAATGTTTACTGCTTGAAAAAAGACTGAATTATGCCACACAGCGTGTACTCTGCTGTAACACCCATCGATGCGAATTCGCTGATGAGTTTGTCAAGAGCGACCGCTTTTACCACCAGCGGGGGGAGCTTGATTTTGGTTGCAGCCTGGGTAACGGCGTTTACATTTTCGACCGACGCGCCGAAGTCGCCTATTTCGCTGTTGTTCGATGCGGTGTCACACTCGCGAAGGCTAGGTTCAGTGCGAGCGCCTTTCATTGCACCAAGTATTTCCCTCCATTCTTCTCCTTTTCCTTTGTTCACGGAGACTTTAACTCCTACGATTTCCCCTTCGTTGTTCGTTGATAAGTTGCTTGTTATTGACAGCTCTGTTCGGGACAGCACACAAATGGACAGAACAAATGTATGGGAAAATGGAAACGCCTAATGTTTCCATGAATTTTAACCATTTAAAAACCAGGGGATTCTAATGTCTAGCATATTAAACAAATCTTAGGGAATTTCCGATTCGTTTGGTATGTAAATCGCCAAAATCCGTTCGCGGCAAAAGTAGTTATTAACGTTAACATCATTTCAAAAAAACGTGACCTGTTTTCTGATTTGACACCCTTAATGAAAGACGTAGTTCTACGTCAAAAAATCGTATAAAAAACTGTCTCACGATATAAAATCATTATTCTCGAATAAAAACGATACAAAGTCGACAACGGAACCGCTCGATAGTTGCAGTGCGATCATTTTTTTTCCTTCATAGAGCGTTGCGTGACTTATGCGCCACCCTGTATAGGTTTTGAATCAGGCTCGAATTCTGATAACAGTTGTTATTCTTCTACAACAGTTTTTGATACTACTGGGTCCTTAATTTTATATGCAGACACTTTAAACTATCGATTAGAGTTTTATAAAGATTCGCTACATTCACTACAATTAATCAAACTAATGGTTGCTGTGGTTGAAGGCTCCTACAGAAGAAGATTATAAAGATAGCAACAGATTCTATTTCTCTTTATCTCTCGTATTTTAAGTTTTGCAGCAGGATCACTAGATAAAGAAGGTTACAGGTGAACTGATTCCTTTCAGAATTTGTCTTTGTTCTATCTGAACGTAGATTATTTTCATGATTACTCTTACCTTTTTACGAGTTAAAGGTGCGAGCAGTCAGTGTTGCACGGTTACGTTGCATACGAATTTTTGAGTCCGTTGCTGTTGGGCAACAACTCTTCTCATAAGAGTATCATTGGATTGACTAGTCGTAAAAGATCAAGCCACGACTAATAGTGTCGATTGGTCACAATCCGGATACCAAAGTAGTTCACATTGGGGAGCTCCAAGCTGACCTTCCACTGGACTGGAAATAGGATAATTGAAGATAGTTTATTGGTCCAATAGTTTACGAACAGCTTAAGTGTCGTAATCGTAATTCAAAAGCGCTAGGTTATTCTCAACTATCATTATTTAGAAATACTCCAGATCCACATAAGCAATTACAAAAGAAACTCTTTGTTGGATATTGTTAGTCGAAAGAATGACTATCGCGATATCCTGATTGTTGTCATGTTTATGAAAAAAAAACTACTTAAATACTTCAATAGTGGTTTTTTAGGATAAGATGACATTGAGAAAATTTTGAATAACTGTAGGATTATACACTTATTATCATAATCAACTATCAAGTTTCGTGATAAATTTGATGTATATTTGAATAATTAGCTAACCCGGCGAACTTCATCTTCCCCGCAATAGATACTCTAATTTAACCCTTTGCGGTCGTTTGTCTGCTCTCAGCCAACACAGTAAATTGTCACACTATTTTTTATCAAAGATGTACCTAATAGTTTACATTTTTTCTCAACGAATTTTAATGTATAGTGAACTTTTCCACGAATATATACGAAGTTTCTATGACTCTATAACTATGACTGTACTCGGTATAAAAAAATATTATTTATTTATTTATTTATTTATTTATTTAAATCTGATTCATCTGACATCTGTGGTATTAATGAATAAATATATAATAATATAGTACAATTATTTATAAATTGACGAACTAGTTAATCTGTTTTTAAAGCGGCTGGATGTCTCGCCGAAATCAAATAGATCCTCCACCAATGTGAAAGATCGAATAATCGACGACAGCGGTTCGTTGTATCCGAGTAAAGTACGATGAAATCTGTTCTGTAGCAAAGATCGCTGTCGGAGAGGTCGTTGAGCAGCACGAAGGTCCAGTAATGAAAGTAGCCGAGGAGAATCAACTTCCCCATTGAACAGCTTTGATACGAAAACTGCCTGTTGTATTCTGCGTCTTCTCTCAAGAGTGTCCAGGCTTAAAAGTCTGCATCGATCCGGGTAAGCAGGAAGATTCAATGGATCGCGCCAAGGTAGATGACGCAAGGCCAACCGGATGAATCTTCGCTGTACACGCTCAATACTCAAATTCCAGAAAATCACATTTGGAGTCCAAACAACGGCTGCAGTTTCGAGAATTGGTCGTACTAAAGCGCAATATAAGGACTTCAAGCAGTATGGGTCAGTGAAATCCTTCGCAATCTTCGAAATAAATCCGAGCTGTCGGTTTGCCTTGGCAATGATTGAGGTGTATTGAGCGTTGAAGTTCAATTTCTGATCCAGCACTACTCCGAGGTCAGTAACTTTTTCAACTCTTTCAAGCAAAGCACCGTCGATGCAGTAATCAAACTGTAACGGACTTTCGGAACGATGGAACGTCATGACGGAGCACTTCGGTACGCTGATAATCAGTTTGTTTAGATGGCACCAGTCAACAAACACATTCAGCAAATGTTGCAAGCGTTGGCAGTCTTCAGCTGAACGGATCATGCAGAATATTTTCAAATCATCAGCATAAATTAATTTGCAGTTCAACCCTAATTTCGCAGCAATGTCATTAAAAAATAATATGAACAACAAAGGGCCTAAGTTGCTTCCTTGAGGGACTCCAGAAGAATTGCAGAAGCACGAGGAAACGCAGCCATGAATTTTAACGCGCAGTTTTCTTTCCGTCAGGTATGATCTCATCCACGACACGAGTTTTGCAGATGATCCGAGACGTGATAGTTTAGCCAATAGTATGTTGTGGTCGATCCTATCGAAAGCCGCCTTCAGATCGGTATAGATGACATCGACTTGAGCCTTGCCCTCCATAGCAGTAATGCAGGTGTTGGTGAAGTTCAACAGATTCGTGGTGACCGACCTGCCGGGCATGAAGCCGTGCTGATCGGTAGAGATGTAACGCTTGGATTGAGTAAGAATAACTTCACTGACGATGATCTCAAATAGCTTGGACGCAGCCGACAAACTTGTTATTCCACGATAGTTCCTGACGTTTCGATTATCACCGTTTTTGAAGACAGGAAACATGAAAGACTCCTTCCAAATTTCAGGAAATACTCCATCATTGAGTGATCGGGTAAAGATGACAGAAAGTGGCTCGGCTAGATCAGCAGCGCAGCGGCAGAACAATACCGATGGTATGCCGTCAGGACCCGGCGAAAGCGAACTTTTCAATTTTTTTGCAGCGGAGATCACCATGGCAGGAGTGACCACGAACGTCGTCAAACTTATGACGTCCGAAGGAACACCTAAGGAGGCAAACTTAACTTGAGCTTCACTGGCTGGTATATGGTCAAACACGGATGTAAAGAACTTGGCAAAAAGCTCACAGCATTCAGTATGAGTATTCGCTTCGACGTCGTTATAGAGCACGTTGCTTGGGAGGGTTGAGTTTTTCCTCTTACTGTTGACGAATTTCCAAAAGTTTCTCGGATTTTGTCGCAGATTGGTTTGCATTCTCAAGACGTGGGCCTTGTACAAAGTTGAATTCAGCTTACGATACGCATTACTTGCATGTTGAAACCTGAGTTTGCTGTCAGACGATTGTAGAACACGATGTTTTCGCTGACAGGCGTTTTTTTCGCGTTTCAGCTGTCGAAGTAAAGCCGTACTCCAAGAAGGCGAAACTGGACGTCTTCTGTGGGGTACATTCTCCCGCAACTAACGTTGAATGGTGAAACAGAAGTCGGAGGCCATTTCATTAACATTTTGACAGGCATTCAGGTATGTCCAGTCAAGAGTGGGGAGGTGATAACCAAGTGCATCGTAGTCGATTTTTCCAAAATCGGGGGTGTATTCATCGGCAACAGGATACCCGTCACTGTACTGGCACGTACGAGGTACTGGTAGAGATATTTCCAATGGTGGATGATGCGTATCCACGGGTAACAGTGCAACCACAGCTGTATTGACGATTACATTACAGCCATTTGAGCAAAAAACAAGATCAAGAGTTCGATCTAGTTGATTGCGGTGCCAATTGACTTGACTTAAATTCAAAAAGTCCATTCCATCGATCAGAGCAGCACTCGACGCAGATACCGTCGAAGGTAAAACTTCGCCGCCAGCACTCTGCAACCACTGTAGGCGAGGTTGGTTGTAATCACCACAAAGCAGCACCTGATGCAGCACCTGATCTACACATGTAGCATTGTCACAAAGATCACGAACAGAGGCCACATGTTCATCTATCAACTCCACGTCGCGACTACGATCAGGTGGGATGTACACAGCACCGATTGCTAATCGTTTACTTCCGATGACAATGACGGCAAACACCTGTTCCAATCTTTCCCCGTGAGGCGTGTGGATTTGCGTACAAGAAGAGCGATGGTGAACCGCTATTAATACGCCACCGAAGCTCGTTTTATTGCTGTTTATACAACTACGGTCGCAACGAAAAACGTTAAATGTCGATCCAAAGATTTGCAGAGAATCGATACGATCGTTTAATCCAGTCTCTGTTAATATGATGACGTCGTAGTTACAGTCCGTAACCGCCAAAAGCAAATCGTCGATTTTAGTCCTAACACCTCGGACATTTTGGTAGTACAGCCAAACACAATCGACAGGGGCAGCAACGGGTTGTGGTGGCAACCATACATTGGTTGCATCGCTAGAACCAGTGGACGGATGAGAATCTGAAGAACTAAAAACACTGTCGTACTTGCCGAGAACAGCGTGGTGGAAGACCCCTTCTCTGACCCCACTCACAGGGCCAGGACGACTGCTGAGCGATGGCTGGAGGATCTCGACTGTGGCAGGGGGATTAGGGGCTTCCATGAAGCCGGTTTCGTAGGGTCCTGGAGATGAAGTTTGTTGTGCAGAGGATTCATTATGGTGTTGTGGAGAACCAGAGGTAATAAAGCTGTAATATGAAGGTTTTTCAGCGTATCTGGTGCTCGTAATAGGAGGGTACTTGCCAGAGAGCGCAAGTTGGAAGACTCCGTCTCCAGAACTGAACACAGGGCCAGGACGACTTGGAAGCTGGTGATTGAGGTTGTGATGCAGCGCGACTGTGCCAGACGGATAAGGGTCTTCCATAGTGCCAGAAATGGTGCGTCCTGTGTTCTTTTCTGATGCTATGTCGAACCCAGACGAGATGAGATAGAGCCGTTTTTTTGGTTGAATTCAAAAGCACGGACAGCGACTCCTTCAGGCCAGTACCAAGGATCGCCGACCACATTATATAAATCTTTACTGACTGTCACTTTAAACGAGACGAATGAAAGGTCATCCAGACTTTTCCCACGAGGAACGAGCTTGGTGACTTTGATCAACGAAGTGTCCACATTTGCAATTTCATGAATGTGTTGCTTTACGTCACATTCTTTCTGATCAGGAGTAAACGGAGTTATGTAGAAAGCGATCACATCGTCGGACGGTCCAGCTTTAGCGACACTTAAAGTACCACTATTACTTCGTGCAACATTGTTACCTTTTTGAGTTTTACCATCGTGCAAAATATTCTGACCGAAAATGACAGAATTGGTTTGATTACCGTTACGTTCAGATCGAGCGAGGGACGATTTATTCGAGTTAAGCGCAGCCGGTGTAGATGCAGTCGCGTGAGATTTGGTGCTGGACTGCTGGTTCGATAAAATATGCACTCGCCTGTTACCCACAACGATTTTTTCAGATTGTTGTCCTACTGAATTATTGACTTCGTCTAAAACCTCGAAAAAGGATGACTCATCACAGGATCTCGACCGATTGATAGGATCTATGGTATCATCGAGATTCAACTGATCGATGTTCTGATGAAAAGTCGATTTTTCTAGCGTTTGGTTGTTTAGCTTGCCTTGCTGTTTGGAACCATAGAGCGTTTTGTTAATGGTTCGAAGATTATCGCCATAATTGCCCAAGCGCGTATCCATGGAGTCAGTACGTATGAGCAACTCTCGTAAGGCTTTGATAATTATTTTCTCACGATTAAACACAGAAGGGTTGAAGTCCAGTCGGCAAGAATCGCAAAACCAGAGCAGTCCAACTTTCGCTGAACATGCTGAATACTGCAGTTTTGATAAACCAACACAGGTATGATGAAAGATGAGGCCACATGAGCCACTACAATTTATTACCCGGCCAGAGCTTAGAGATCGTGAACAGACTTGGCACGAATCCATATTAGAAGGAGATCGCAAAATCAGTTGTGATTACAACAGTTACAAAGTCTCCTTAAACGACGGTAATAATCAAACGCCTACCGTTATACAGCACGCAGATGAACGTAAAGCTTTCAAGCTATTTGTTTTACTTCGAGCGAGAGATGACGAAGAACGAACAAGAGCGATCGATGGCGGTGTCAGAATGATCAAATGTGCAAAACACAAATCACAAAAACACTAATACACAACACTGTGATATGTGGAAAAGCACCGGAATGATATAATGCCGGCTTTTTATTGTTCGTACAACAACATGTAATATTAAACAACACGGAAAACAGTCTTAATTAGCGAATGATTACTGGGACGAAAAAAAAACATAAACAATCGGTGTGCGAGTGTGCGAGCATGGAATGATAAGAGGGTCTCACTACAAAGGAAATTAATTTCACAAGGGTTAAATTATTTCGAATCGTGATAAACGGACACCAAACCATTTTTATTAATATAGATACACTCCAATTTCAATCAGAACACCCTCGATACCTTCCGTGGTGACGTCTGTAATAAGAGTTTTGATTCAATATCTTGATACATTATATTGTATTACAAGTAGCATTCATTTATCATCAATTCAGTTCGAAAAAGAGGCACAGTGACTACTGAGACTTGCAAATGTATACATTGACTCAAACTCGAATTCGCCCAGGGTTGCCATAATAAAATCTGTGTTTTTGATCTCAAAAAATCTTCATAATGTCTCTATCATAGAAGTATTGGTCCTTACTAGCGAAATATTCTGGCGATAGATTTTAACAATCTTCTCTTGATCCCAATTTCTTATCACTCTAGAAATTTTGCAATGCAAGGAAAAGGTGGTAGTCGCTTGGTACAATGTCCGTACTATATGGTGGGTGCATTAAAACATCCCAATCAAGCTCTCGGATTTTTTTGGCCTTGCCCTCCATTGTGACCACTCTATAAATCACAACTGAATGGTACAAACAAAAAACAGCAAAAGTTTTTTAGTGTGAAATGTTGATCTCTAGAATGTTTCTGTTGGATCTTTCAACACAGAAAGATTTTAATTTGGATGAGAAATTTCCCCTTGTTTTCGACTTTCAAAAGTAGTGAAATGCGATCTACATGGTGGTGTACGAATCCGAGTTTAAGTCACTGTATGACCTGTGTTAAATTCACTGGCACTGTGAATTCCACACTTTTCAATCAAGCAAAAAACTTCAAGTTGATTAATGTCAATTGTTGCCTTATGATATTTTTACCTTATCGTTTCGACTTATCACTTGAAAATCCCGAAAACGCAGTTTTGATTTCATCTACAGTGGCTTCTCCCGACGTAAACACTTTGGACTAGGATCCCCTAACAATTTTCCAATATATTAAAGTCCGGACAACCTAGCTTGCATAAACAGTACTCTCAAGAACCCGGAGGGTGTCTTTTCTATTCATTTTTGATAGATTTCAAAGCAATTTTTTGATTCCTAGCCGCGTAAAATCCGGCTTTACCAGCACCATAAATATGAGTGGGAAAATATCTTCCTTATTCCGAAAATCACGTCAGTGTCCGTGGAATTCAGAACCATTGAGGTTGAACTTTTTTCGTTGCTTAAAATTGTGAAAGTACCAAGAATATTAATTGACTTGCAAAACTGGTCAAAGCGATCATAATCACAATAAAGACTTCAGAAAGTGAAATTTTTTCGAGCCTACCACATCCCATTGCCGATTCATGTGCGTTTCAGAGAGCATCAATCGTTTTTAGATGTGAGAAGGTGTATGATTAAGGGTTTTACCTTTTTTAGTCCTTTTGAAAGGCACGATTTTGACCAACTTCAAAGGCTACCTGATTTTGCATAAATGATTTCGAGTAATTAGAGGCATTTTGGATTATTTACCGTTCTAGATTGAACAAATTCGATTTACTAGGAGTTTATTTAGTTTTATAGTTTAATTGTTCAGTCTTCGAAATTTTTCAAGTAATTTTGTGCTGCTTGACGTAATCCAACTCTTATGAATAACAGCCAATTTGACGAGTAATTTCCGTGACTCAAGCTTTTTTCCCTTGTGCTTTCTCCGTAAGCACTTCTTCTTCGTAATCTTCAAATTTGGATTAGAAATCCAAAAAACTTGAAACGATGAAATTCATCTGCTATTAACCAAAATACCAAACCATCCTTCAATTTTTTGTCATCTATACAAACACATTTAGTTATAAATTGAAATCACCTTTGTCTGAAGTGACAAATAACAGACAACATTAAACTACACTCATTAATTTCACGCCATATTCGGAAGAGTTTCCTGAGTATTTTCTCTGCAAAGTAACTATTTCAGTTCTATCTAATGTAGCTATTTTCAAACTACAAAATAGAGAAAAAAAATAGAGAAAATAAAATCGAACACTCGAAGAACATCGCTGAGACATCATTGTTCACATTCTCTACATAAATCTTCCTAAGAGGATTTCAAGCCCGTTCCACTGACCGCGCAACGATAAAGAAAAAACCTGCGGAACTACGTCACGCCAAGGGATCGTTCCGAATACAGGAAATGTAAAAAATTGAATCATAATTACACGATTCGCTTTGCTTCCTTCGCACGGGAAAAGAAATAAAAAAAAAAACACAAAAATTTGATTACATTTCATCCCGAGCGAAAATGAGACATTCCTCTCCTTCATTTACCATATTCTACGGGCTACGGTTCGCTACAAACGATTATTTCGATGGCAAAGCGACATCTCAAACGGTTTCCGGTTCCCGCCTACGTTTCGATTACAGCTTTTTTTTACCTCATAAAGCTTCAGATGGGATGGTAAATAGACGAGGTTTAGGAAAAATGGATACATATTGGTAAAGCATGTCTCTCAGATGTTGCAAAAAAAAATGAGCTAAGGTCAACCGCACATCATAGGGGCGTTTTTTCATCTGAGCGGCTTATTCCATCGGTTCATTTTCAGTTGCCCGAAAAGGCGCCAATCAGGTTCCATTTTTCATTCGGGATAAAAGATAAATAATTTTCCGATTCTATCATGACGCCATCCCCCGCAAATGCGAACGAAGAGTGATTACCGAGCAGAGATTTTTCACTTGTCCGGCCCGCGACACATGATGAAAATATATGCTTCAATCATCAAATTTTACCGCCCCCTTTTCCCTCGGTTCTCGGTCGGTTTAGCCGCGCATTTGCTTGACGTGAAATCAAAAGTTTCGGGCGGACACCCCGTTGTGCTCGTCATCAGCACTGACTGATAAGCGGAGATAAGCGGGGGAGCCATCCTAAAGCACTGCATTGATTGAAACGAAGTGACAACACACCGAAAAATGATTGATTGTCACTGCCGAATAATTTCATTAAACTCACTCCGTGATGTATCATCCGCCGGCTGGAGCTGCCTTTCTCTGCCGGTTTCGGATACATGTTGTTGAGCTATCGCTAGATTTGAGACCCGGCGCCAAAGGTCAGACTCCGCTCTGGCAGCAGCTCATTTTTCCTATAATTCGATTTACATTTTTCATTAGTTCTCCTCTTTCGTTTATTGGAATTCCTACCGCACAGCGAAAACCACACACACACACACGCACCCATCCACCCCCGCACAATTTTCGAAGAAATCAAAGAAAAACTTCCGACGATCCATCATACCATTTGATCGGGGCTGGCGGATAAAAGCTCTACCATCAGTGGCAAACTGATAATCTAATGCGTCCAATTTTCCTTCGTGTCATTACAGAGGCGTGGCGGTTGACGACCAGGGTTACATCTGTGTGGCCGATTCGGGAAACAACCGGATCCAGATCTTCCACCCGGATGGCAGCTTCCTGCGTGCCTTCGGATCGTGGGGCTCGGGCGACGCCGAATTCAAGGGTCTCGAAGGAGTGGCCATCATGTCCAACGGCAACATTCTGGTGTGCGATCGGGAGAACCATCGGGTGCAGGTGTTCTAGATGGTCGGTAACATTTTTTGCCACTTATGCACGGACGAGTTTACACAACTAATCGCTAATTGCAGACCGAGTAACGAGTCACGTTTTGCCTACGCTGAATAACCCAAGTTCCAATCAGAGAAACAAAGAAAATTTCCATCCCTCCCACACGCACACACATACACACATCGTTCGAGCTACTACATCAAGGATGGTAATCAAACTATGCGCTCTTCAATTTCATTTTTTTTGCGACCCACCAAAGTGAGAGGAATACCAATTTTAGCATCAGTTGTTCAAAGTGGTCCATCTTCCCTATTTTCAGCCCCACACACTCCCTCTCTCTCGTTTCTTTCCGATTTCGCTCTCCAGTTTTCCCCCCAGTGTCAACAAACCCAACACAATTTCCCACTAACTTTCGAATGGGGCAGCATGATCCGACCCCTGACGGCGGGTGGATTCGATATGCTGCACAGAATAAGAATAAAAAAAATATGTTTTTGACCATTTTCCCGTGACAACTTCAATGAATAGTTCGTCGTAATGTTTGCATCAGAATGATACTAAAATGATTCATTGAAAAAGAAACGATACAAATACCAAATCATCCCTTCAAAAAATACGATATGTGTAGGTAGCCGAAGCAAATCAATTGCAAGTGAAATACTTTGTCACCAAATAAGCAAAACTAGTGTAATAGTAAAGTTTTTTTTGAGTTTGTTGTGTTTGAACAGCTGAGAAACAAAAACAAAGCGACCATTCATTATTTGTATCACAGCCCTTGGGTATTAATTGGCTCAAACGAATGAAGAGTTGATTAGATGTCATAACATTGGAAACGAAAGTAAAAAAATCCGAAAATCCAACCGATATACACATCGATACACCACGAGTGTGCTTCGACGTTGTAAGTTAACCCTTTATAAAGCCTTTATAACAAAATATTTTTTCCGCCTCAGTTGGAATATTATTTCAATATTTTATTAACCAAAAACTTCTGAATATATCTGGCAATACTCCAATTTTTTTTGGGCTGCTAAAAATGTACGATCAAGTTTTAGTAGTACCGGTAAGTTTCTTGTTTTTTTTTCTTTTCAAAAATTAATACTTTATTCTGCAAAAATGGTTACAAATTTAATATTCAAAATATTGACCATTGACCACTACCTTTTTCGATCGATGCTACATGGCCTGGTTGGCCAACACTTCTCCAATTTTGATGAAGTCAATAATTGGATCGATTCGTGGTTAGCCGACAAACCGGCCGATTATTTCCGCTAAGGGATCCGTGAATTTTCAAAGATGGGAAAAAGCTGTGACTAGAAAAAAAAAAATAATAATCGGCCGGTTTGTCGGCTAACCACGAATCGATCCAATTTTTGACTTCATCGAAATTGGAGAATTGCTGGCCAACCAGCACATGTAGCATCGATCGAAAAAGGTAATAATCGGACGGAGCAATGTCTGGAAAATACGGCGGGTGGGATAGGACCTCCCATTTCAGCGTTTCCAAGTATGTTTTGCCCGGTTTCGCGACATGCGGCTGAGCATTGTCGTGCTGCAAAATAACTTTGTCGTATCTTTGCTCGTATTGTGGCCGTTTTTCCTTCAGTACACGGCTCAAACGCTTCAATTGTCATCGGTAGCGGTCCCCCGTAATGGTTTCATTCGGTTTTAGCAGCTCATAGTACACCACACCCAGCTGGTCCCACCAAACAGACAGCATAACCTTCTAGCCGTGAATATTTCGCGCGGCCGTCGATGCTGATGCATGGCCGGGATATCCATACGTTGTCCGACGTTTAGGATTGTCGTAATGGACCCACTTTTCATCGCCAGTAACGATTCGATGCACAAAACCCTGAAGCACGTGAAAAAACGGCGTTCGACGTCACGTGACTTCAATTCATACGGCACCCAATGTCCTATCTTTCTGATCATTCCCATTGCTTTAAAACGATCAGATATGGTTTGCTGAGCTGCTCCAAGTGTATCTGCAAGTTCTTGTTGCGTTTGTGACAGATCTTGATCGAGTAAAGCCTCCAATTCTTCATCTTCAAACATTTTTGGCGGTCCGGAACGTTCTTCGTCTTCCGAGTCAAAATTACCACTTTTAAACCGTGCAAACCACGTCTGACACGTTCGCTCAGTTGGAGCATCATTTATAGTTTCTGAAATATAAGGCATTTTTGTATGAAGACTCCCGAAAAAAAAAAGTTTTACTCGTAACATTTTTGCGTGTAAATTCTCGCGTTTGACATGTTCTTGACTTGTTTCTAAATAGAACAAAGGTTTCAGAACATGTTCCGTGTTATGGATTTCTTTTCACTGTATATAATCAAATCCTGTATATAATCGAGTCAAAAAATTGTTTTCTTTTAAACGCTTTTTATGCATATGTTTTTCGTTTTTTGAAAATAAAAGAAGATTTTAATTTTAAAATCAAGTCATAACATACCTTTCTCATATAAAAAATCCGAATTCATTCAGGATGTGATAGAGGATTATATTTAATGAAAAAAAAATCCTCTACGCATATGTTCGAATTTCAACAATGACAGAGTTTTTGAGCTTTTTAGTTGTTTCGGATTCTGTTGTCTCAAACTGACGCTACATCGAAAAGTATGCTACAGAGGACAATTCTGTTGCTTCCATTAGATAGATGAGAAAATTTAGTACAGAATATAGTCTTGAAACATCTAAATTAATGGATTTGAATAAAATTTTGGAAGTGAAAAACCTCAATGTTACTCATTTTTAATGTGTTATTATTAATTTTATTCTAAAAATTCATATTGAACATGATTACTTCTGTCAAACAAATTAAAGCTTTCTAGCCGCTCTACAATTTGTTCTTTGACACTCAACTTCTATCTATCTCAATTTCGCTGCAATATCGATATAAACAAAATCAAATCCAAGCAAATGGCAAAAATCCAAGCAAAATCTTTAAAAATCACGATTTTTCCCCACTGTACATATAACATCCACTTAAATTTCACATTAACGTTGGAAGGTTACATTTTTCTTTGAAATAAGTCATATATGAAATGAAAAAATTTTTTTTTTCAAAATGTATACAATCGAATCCAAAATTGTATATATAGGAATCACATATAATTGAGTCTGTATGTAATCGAGTCCGACCTGTATGTGTGACTTGTAGGAAATTGCATGGGCTTTGCATATTTATTTTTTCAGTAATTTAAAAACAAACGTTTTTGAGAAAAATGATATCTAATTTTTAATATTATCTGAATGATTTTTTTCAATTTGTTCGATATTTTTTAATGAAAACCTAAATAATTTCTTTAATTTCATTCCTCAACCAACACGGCTTTTAATGTGAAATTTAAAAAAAAAATCAAAATTTCTAAAAATTTCTCACACAAAATCTATCAGACCTACAATATTTTAGTTAAAGAATGACATGTAGGAAATTATATAGATTTTCATTAGAGATATCAAACAGATTTTTGAAAAAAAAATCATTGAAACAAAAAAAATTGAAAATCAAAATAGAAAATTAGATAATTTTTTAAAATCCCTATTTAGTTTACTATTTAAACGTAGTTTTTTTCTTTTTTTTAACACCATAATAAACAACTTGGAGATGAAAATATGGAAAAAATACTCAAAATGCATCCTTCTATGATGAACCACGGCATATCGTCGAATAAAATTACCATCAAAAGTTCATTTTTTGGGGTATTTCTGAATTTTGATTTTTATACGAAATTCGGACGATTCAACAAATAGATCAGCTGCTGATATGTTTAGTTGTTTGAATTTAAGTCGACGAGCACAATAAAATCATCAATTTCATGAAAATAAAAAAAAAGCAGACGGTGAAAATTAGGAAACCTCGATATAAAGCAACCTCGATATAAGGCAACTTTTTTAAAATGTCTTAGAATTAAAAATAAACAAACAGCATAAATTATTTCAAATAAATTTTTCTAGTAAGTTTTTAAACAAATAAGTACCGTACAATGGGGTAGCATGTTTTGTGAATATGTTATATCTAAACTCAAGAATATTATATTTCACATTTTCAAAACAAGTACTGGCCTAGTTGAAACGGAAAGAAATAAAGTTGTTAAATAATAAAGTTGAAATAATTTAGTTCTGGAGATATCCGACGCATATCGATACATGGTTGAATTTGTATTTAATAGACATTCATTTCATAAAGGTAAACAATGACACCAATCGGTACATTTAGCTGATTGAAACCTTTCAGGAAATATGTTTATCTATTCGTGTTACTTTTACCTGAATTTATTTCATTATTTTTTAATAAAAAGGAACTTGTGGGAAAGCAATGTATGGATTGTTTTGTATTACAGTTCACGACAATTTCTCTTATGAAATACGCATGCATATTTTTGGGCGGTCTTTCCACTTGGTACCATTATGGCATTTTTTAACTTTTAGCATAACTTTGAACATGTTTCAAGAAAAAAAAATCAGGACAAAGGAATTCAGAGGCCGTTTTGAGATAAAGTAAGTCAAACATATAAACTATTAAATAAACATTGATACTAGAGATGAAAGGGATATCCGGCCTATCCGGCCAATATTTGCTATCCGGTCGGATATCGGATATGAGAAAAAATCCACAATTTCCCATTAACCCAGATAAATCATAATAAAATAGCTCATTAGCTAGCTAACATAGCATAGCAAAATCATTTAAAAATATGGTTTGATTACTGAAATGCCATTTTTTTCAAAATTAGATTCATATTTACTCATAACATTTATTTATGAACAGTACTCAAAATTACCCAGTGGTAAACTATGATGAATAAATAATAAGCTTTCAGAAGTTGATGATAAAAACCAATTACGCTTTGCTTCGTACACCAGGCCAACTTCAGAGAACAGTATTCGCAATAATACTACTGCAAGGAGCTGAAAGATAAACTCTAGCCCTCGATTGACTGCTAAGATTTTAATGACCACCAAATGCAAGGATCACGATTGCGATCGATTCTAATTCTAATGTTTTCACATTTCATCGAGTTCGTTAGCAACGGAATTTTTTGCCCCGAACGCGACGCTAACTATTATTTTCATTTTCCACTTCGTCGAAATAGTCCCAAAAGGTTTTTCGTGTGTTTCGTGAATAGGATTTGATTCGGTTTCGTCTCTTTTGTTTGTAAATACAGGTCTTGAAAACGACGATGAGTTGTTACTCTCAGAAGATTCGCTGCAAGATATTTTATATACTCCAATAACTTTGCCAGCAAGATTGTTTTGGTTCACTCCTAAATAGTCACATCCTTGGGTCTAAAAAGATTGCAATTAAGTATTTCGGAGAAGATCAGTAGTTGAATCCTTATCAGAATGAAAAACCTGTTGAAGATTCCTTACAGAAAACTTGATATTCTATTAAAGGATATCCATTCGAAACGGAGAATTTATTCAAAGTTCATTAATTTTTATGTAAAAATCTGTTTATTTCATCTAAAATGTAATCATTTATTCGATACATGCACACATGCAGTGTCTTCCAGTTTCGTATTCGCCGAATATCCGGCTATCCGGCTTTGAAGCTAGCCGGAAATCCGGTAACCGGTATCAGGCCAAACTACTATCCGTTTCATCACTAATTAATACTAATTTCACTTCAATTTTTTCAGATCCTTTCCTCTACTTAAAACTGATCATGTTTGTCTACGAATATTATCTTAAATGGGCATAAGAAAGATTTATAAATACTGCTATGTGATAGAAAATTAGTACTACTAAGTACAAAATTAGACTACCTTTTTTAAAAAGGTCAATTTTTTTCTTGATTTTTTACATTATAACTCAAAAACTATAAAAATATAATTCGAATCAAAGGATGAAATGTAGAAAATTGTTTGAAATTTTATAAAAAAATAAATAAATTATTTACGAAAGAAAAATTTCTCTGAAAATAAAATTATTTGAAAAATTAAAAATCATTTTTCCTCAAAAACGTTTTTTTTTAAATTCTAAAAAAAGCTATATGAATAGCCTTCATGATTTCCAACATGTCGTCCATACATCGAAAGATGGGCACTTTTATAGGGAAAAAGTTTTTCTAACCACAACTTTTTCATGTTCTCTTTGAAAAATTTACAACTGATCCTAATTTTGTTTAAAGTAAAGACAGCAATATAGTGTATTCCACAAAGTTTTAGATATTATTCAAATATGAACTTTCGTAGAAAAAAATTCTTCGAAAAACTTTTTCCCTGTAAAAATGCCATCTTCCGATGTATGGGTGACTAGTTGGGAATTGTAAGGGCTATTCATATCTAATTTTTCAGAATTAAAAAAACATGTTTTCCAGAAATAAATTTTTTTTTCAATGAATTTTTTTCAACAATTAACTTGATATTTTCCAATGAAAACATATATAATTTCCTGCATTTCATTATTTGACTAAAATTTTGTAGGTCTGATAGATTATATGTGAGAAGTTTTTGGAAATTTTTTTCAACTTTTTTTCAGATAATCTTTCTATAAAAACTATAAGATCTACAAAATGTTAGTTAAGGAATGAAATGTAGGGCATTTTTTATGTTTTCATTAATTTTAAAATCAAAATTCATTTTTTACGAAAACCTGTTTTTTTTTAATTTTTTTTATTTAAAAAAAACGGAAGAATATACACACAAAAATGTAACGAGTAAAACATTATTTTTAGGGGTCTTCAAACCAAAATGCCCTATACTCCAGAAACTATAAAAGATGGAAAGTTGACGTCTTCGACGAAAGTTCATATTTAAATAAGAATAAGTTTTAATAAGAACTTTGTCGAATACACTATATTGCTATCTTGAATTTCAACAAAATAAGGTTTAGTTCTAATTTTAACTCAGAAAACATGAGAAAGTTGTTGTTATAAAAACATTTACCTTGTAAAATGCCCATCTTCCGATGTATGGACGACTTGTTGAAAATTGTAAGGGCTATTCGCATTTTTTTTTTTTTGAATAAAAAAAAAAGTTTTTGAGAAAAATGAATTTAAATTTTCAAAATAACATTTTTTTCAACAAAATGTTTTTTTCAAACAAAAAAAACAATTTTTTTAAACAATTTCCTACATTTCATCTTTTGGTTAGTTAATATTTTGTAGGTACAGGTCGGATTCGATTTTCCGGAAACTCTATTATCCTGAGACTCGATTATCCGAGATTCGATTATCCGGAATTTAAGACTCGAGTATCCGGAGTATTTTATTTCTGATTTTTTTCACAATCCTATCAATATGGGTATCAAATGAAAGGGCTTGATCAGTAGAATACAGTTATTTATGGAAAATGCAAATTCAAGATGGCGCCCACTACAATATTTTTTTTTTAACAACCCCATCAATATGGGTATCACATGAAAGGGCTTGACTAGTAGAACACAGTTATTCATGAAAAATGCAAATCAAAAATGGCCACCACCACAAAAAGGCACCATACTTTTTTTCAGAGCGCCATCAATATGGGTATCAGATTAGTGCTCGACTGATAGAACACAGTAGATCATGAAAAATCAAAGTCCGAGATGGCCGCAGTTCCCAAATAAACAATTGCTTTTTAATGGTTTCATTCAGCTTGCCCTGTTTGTATGCATGTTTGAGTGTTTGTAGAATTGTCCCACATAAATTGAAATATGACCCCGTTCTTGTTCATCTGAAATTTGGAAAATACCTTGAATTCTACTGCCATTATAAAACTGCGTATTCCATTATCTTGAAAATTCTATTTGGCCGCCGCTGAAAAATGGCTGAATGGCTTGACTTGGAGAATACACTACATTATGAACAACACAAATTCGAAAAGGTTGTCGCTACAAAATGGTCGACTATGTATTTTTTTGAAATCCCCTCAATATCGGTATCGAATGAAATGATTTGACTAATAGAATACAGTACATAATCAAAATATTCCGAAGTTAGATAAGTGGAGTTAGGCAATAGAATTAAAGGTATTTTCCAAATTTCAGATCAATCAGTGATCAGGAACGGGCCTGGCCGGGTAAGGGAGTAAATAGTGCCCCCAAACCAAATCACCAGCTGTATGTCAAATATTGTATAGGATAATTAATAAGAAGTTTTGGCGGTTTATTTGAACCCCTATGTGGTTTGACGTAGGATCTATAGTGAAAAACGTTCTTTTTCGTTTATTTCACGCCATCCTCAAAAGCTTCAAGATAAAGATTTGAAAAAAATATTGAATGTGCATCTTACTACGGTGTATCAAGAAATTTTTTTTCAAAAATTGAAGTACTAAAAAAATATTGAAATTTAGAAAAAAAATCGGGATATAGAGATTCAGTACTACTCTAATTCATATTTAAATGTGTTCCTACGGCTTTTCTAGATATGTGTGATTTTTGTCACATTTTTTTCAGGGTTGCACGGTACAAAAAAATTTTGTTTTATATTTCCAAAGGGTCTGGCTGGGTAAGGGAGTAAAAAGTGCCCTCAAACTAAATCACCAGCTGTATGGAAAATAAGGTGTATCGATCAATATCTTCAAACAATTTTTTCATCAAAAAATTTAATTATAAACAAAATTAAATATGCGGTACAAATTTTCTTTATATATTTTCTGGCTGTTGCTGCAGGGGCACTTTCACTGACGACCCTATCTGCAACTAGAAGCACGTCTACCAACAACACCAAGCAGATACATACCGTCAAACTCCAATGAACAATAGAAGGTTTAGCAAGTGCTCACAAGAGAAGAACGTGTTCTATTAAATTTATGCAACTTCCCCGTTGATTACTATTATAAATAGTTTGTTTTGTCACTAAAAGCCAAGTACACTCAGGTTTCTACAACAAAAGAGGTACTAGTTAGTGCAGGTTAGAAAAATGAAATGATTTATGCTTGAAGTAAATTATATTTTCTATAATTACCCAGCGAACCACTGTTACCGTTAGGGTTATATTCAACGCGTGTCCATTGTATAATATATTCAGGCACACTGTAATGTATGTGTTATTATTATTCCATATTTTGTAAAACTAATTCAGATATTTTTGGCTTGAAACTGATCATTAAATAAATCACGGCTATCGGAAGAACAGTGCTTTTTCCCTGACTTACACGAACACTGGCATTTCGAAATTTTGAAAAAAAAATATAACTTTGAGACCCGCTTCTGTTCTAATTTCTATTAAATGCATTCGTATGTTTCCTACATGTGGTGCAATTTTTTCCTGAATGTTTAAGAGCAATGCGAGACACAAACATAATTTTCTTCATCGTCTGCATTATTATTTTTATTTTCTTGAAATCGATTATTTTATTTTATTCGTGGTTTTCAATTGTAAGATTAAAATTCAAAATAATAATAATAATTTGGATGCTTTTAAGTGTTTTTCTCATTAATCCGAATGATCTTTCCACAAGGACTTCATTTTATCTCACAGAGCTCTATCGTACTGATGACTCCTATGAATTTGGTAAACCATCTAAATCCATTGTAAAGATAATCTCATATATTTCAAGACATGAGAAAAAATCTTTGTACAGCGCAATGCTCTAAATATACCGACAAAATTTAGATGTACAAAAAACAAAATTTAAATAAGTATCAGAGCAGTACTGGGTCTCTAAATTCAAAATAAACTAAAAATGCCCAAAGGCCAAAACAAAATTTTTTTTCGCGCAATCCTTTCAAAACTTTTCCTTTCCTTTCATCCTTTCAAAGCATTTTTCACCATAGATCCTATGATGTGCCATATGAGGACTCAAATATACGGTACTACTGCCAAAATGTTTTATTTAGTACTCTATACAATATTTTCCATACAGCTGGTGATTTGGTTTGGGGAACTTTTTACTCCCTCACCCAGCCAGAACCTTTGAAAATTCCTTTTTTTTTTTGTGCCGCGCAACACTGAAAAATTTGTGGAAAAAATCACACATATCTAGAAAAGTCGTAGAAACACATTTAAATATGAATTTATCTCTAAATCCCAAAAAAATTCAAACTTTGAATATTTTTTTTAGTACTTCAAATTCTGATAATTTTTTTTTTTTTTGATAATTTTTATTGATACACCGTAGTAAGATGCACATTCAGTATTTTTTCAAATTTTTATCTCGAAGTTTTTGAGGATGGCGTGAAATAAACGAAAAAGTACGTTTTTCACTATAGATCCTACGTCAAACCACATAGGGGTTCAAATGAACCACCAAAATTTCTTATTTAATATCTTGTACAAATTTTGGTGATTTGGTTTGGGAGCACTTTTTACTCCCTTACCCGGCCAGGCTCTTACAATTAATGTGGAACAATCCTACAAACACTCAAACATACATACAAACAGGGCAAGCTGAATGAAACCATTAAAAAGTAATTGTTTATTTGGAAACTGCGGTCATCTTGGACTATGATTTTTCATGATCTACTGTGTTCTACCGGTCGAGCACTTTCATTTGAAACCCATATTGATGGGGTTGTAAAAAAAATATATGGCGCCATCTTGTGGGGGCGGCCATTTTGGATTAGCATTTCTCATAAATAATTGTATCCTACTAGTCAAGCCCTTTCATTTGATACCCATATTGACGGGGTTTTGGGAAAACCTATATTGATGGGATTTTGATAAAATATGTACATAATCCGCCATTTTGTACCGGCCGCCATCTTGGATTTTCAATATCATGGAATACGCAGTTTTATAATGACACCAGAGATAAAGATGTGTTCCAAATTTCAGATCAGACGGTCAACAGGAAGGGGGTAAAATTTCTGTTAATGTGTTATAGCGCAACAGACAAAGTTACAAAGTTACAAACATACAAACGGATAAATAAGTGCAAATCATAATTAGGGGAACTGCGTGTAAAATGAACAGGTGGGGTAAAATGAACAGGTAGTCAAATGACCGAAAAAACAGTAGAAATTATTTCCAATTGCTTATCCACCCTGTCCTATAAGTATTTCAAGTCTTTTGGACCACCCTGTACCGATCAAGAACTGTCAAAAAGTGAAAAAGGTAAACAAAACCAAAATCACCTGCTCAGTACTGGCTGTGATGTAAATTTCTGCTCGTGATTAATAAGCTTTTTTGAGGTGAAAAATTGATATCCGTTCAATTGGTTGATCCAGTTTTGTTCACACATCGTATTGTCGTTGATCTATCGAAAGAAGTCGTAGGTCGTAGGTATTTTCATCAAAAACCGTTTTAAAAAAGCCCTTGAAAAAATAAATTGCTGCGGGGGCAAAATGAACAGTGAACGATGGGGGTAAAATGAACAGTGTGTCTAATCACAGATTCTTCCCCAGATGACTCGGGTCTACAAACGAAAAACCGAAAGGCAGAGTTGGACAAACACACAAATGGCAGCAGCAAAACATGCTGTTGGATGTGGAATGTCCGTAAATGCAGCATCCATCAAGTACCAGATCCCACGAATAACGCTCGCCAGGTGGATAGTGTCACCACAGAAGAAAAAAGGCCTGGGATCGAAAAAGTCGGTTTTCTCAGCCGAACAAGAGACGGAGCTGGTTCAACACTTGCTGGATTTGGAGGCCCGATTCTATGGGATCACTATGAAGGACGTACAAAAACTGGCGTATGAGTTAGCTGAGAGGAACGGTATTCCCCATCCATTCAACCACAAGCTGAAGATGGCCGGTAGGAACTGGCTTGATGGTTTCCTTCGACGGAATCAAACCCTTTCCTTCCGGAAGCCGGAAGCCACATCTGCAGATCGTGCACGGGGCTTTAACAAGGTTTCCGTGGGAGCATTTTTCGACCTTCTTCGGAGCACGCTGGACAGCCATCAGTTTCCGCCGGCGCGTATATTTAACGCTGATGAAACCGGAATAAGCACCGTAAGCTAGACAGCTTTTTTATACCTGCTCAAATTTAACAATTACAGGTTCCTCCGAAAAAGCTAAAAATTGCTGCTAAAAAGGGAAAGAAGCAAGTAGGTTCCTTAACATCGGCTGAGAGGGGCGTACTGACGACGGTTGTTATGTGTATGTCCGCAACCGGACAGCATGTGCCACCGTACATGATTTTCCCCCGTGTGCGCATGCACGATGCGCTTAAGAGAGGAGCACCGAATGGGACAAAGTTCAATTGTAACCCTTCCGGTTATATGACCAGTGAAGTCTTCCTCGATTGGTTCGACCATTTCCTGGAGAACGTGAATCCCACCAAGGAAAACCCTGCACTCCTAATCATTGATGGACACAGCTCCCATACGAAAAATCTGGCATTTGCCGAAAGAGCTCGTGCAAATTTTGTCACTGTTCTTGTATTGCCACCACATTGTAGTAACAAAATTCAGCCCTTGGACGTGGCATTCATGGGGCCTTTCAAAAGTTACTGCGCAGCTGCTTCTGAGAATTTCATGCGTCAAAACCCTGCAAGGACTATTGGACTTTACGACGTCTCTGAGCTGATGGGTACCGCGTTTCTCAAAGCAGCTTCTGGTAGTGTGGCAACGAGCGGCTTTCGTAAATGTGGCATTTGGCCATATAGCAGACATGTCTTCAGCAACGATGACTTCGCTCCATCTGAAGTAACTGATCAACCAGAAGCCACTGTGATGCCAATTCCAATGGTAGTTGATGACTCCACTGTGCAGCAAGTACCTCTTCAGGTTTCTACCAATGTTTCAGTTACTCACTCAGGAAACCAATATTGTACTGATGAGGTTCAAACGGATGGACCCGATCCTGCTAGCGTTCAAGTTGGCCCAGTTTCTGAAATTTCTCCGAACTCATCGTTCAATATTATCGGAAATTTTACCTTTGCCGAAGATGTCAGTTCCCAGAGCAACGAAGCGAAAGCGCAAGTCGGAAAAAGCTGTGGAGATTACCGGCGACGTCTACCGTCAAAACCTGGCTTCTGCTGAGGCAACAAAAACTATCAAGTCCATCAAAAAAGGACGAAAGCCGTCAAAGAAGCGAGCCAAGGGTAAAACATCGGATGAACAGTGCGAGGATACTTTGTGTGAGCTGTGTGGAGATTGTTTTTCTGATTCGACCGATGGTTATGGCTGGAGGAAATGCCTATCGTGTCTTAATTGGTTCCATGCTCAATGTAGCAACGATGATGGGTTTCAATGCCGCATATGTAACTGATTTTTAATTGATTGTTTTGAGTTTCTTCATGGCAATAATTGCCTTGCAAATGATCGTCCTGTTATTTGAATTTGTTTTATGATTTTTGTTGAACGAATAAATGATTTTACCCCTGATCTTATGTTTTTTTTCATCACATTTTAGAACACATTTGTCATCTTTATTCAGAACATTTTCCTAACGTCTTAATTATTTCTGAAAATTTCCGCCGAAGGTTTCCTTGTGTATTGTGTGTAATCTTAAGTGTATACATTCTTCTATACATTCCACGTTAGACGATAACAGTATAAAACAAAATGTTTGAATAACCCCTATCACATGTTCATTTAACCCCCAATACCTGTTCATTTTACCCCCAGTACCTGTTCATTTTACCCGCACACAAAAAAACAGTATCGTTTTTGGTGTTGTTAAAAATACAAAAATTATCATTTAAAAAAGTCATTATTCAAACTTTGCGTTATGCATGCAATAAAAATAAGACTAGAACGTTAAATTTATGCGATTTCCGCAATGTTTTGTTAGTTTTTCGAAGAAAAAAGCCTAAAATTGCTTAGGGTGTTCATTTTGCCCCCAGTTCCCCTATATAACGTTTACCGAAAGAAAATTGTTTTTTTTTTATGATTCGATTATCCGGAAGATTCTATTATCCGGAGTGAAAAAAAAGTCAATACTCCGGATAATCGAGTCCGACCTGCATTATAGTTTTTGTGTCATATTTTTTTGTAAAAATTCAAGATATTTTTTTTTGGCCTTTCCAAAAAAGTAGTCTAATTCTTTTTTGAATATTTCAAGCATGCAAAGTTGTTTAGAAGACCCATGTGCTTACGCCCACAACGTTTCGCACACATTCCACATTTCAAAGCTGTACTGTGTCTCAAAACCTATTTTAAAAAATCCAAAATTTCGGATAACCAAAAAATTGAACGCAGCACGCTTCAAACCTCGAAAAAAAAATCACAAATCAAAACACGTGCATTTAAATGAAAATTATGTTTCAATGGATCTGAAAATAAAATAAAAAATTTGAAATACCAAAACAATTACGGACTCGATTAAATATAGTTTGAAAAAAAAATATTTTTTATATTTTAAATATGATCCCTACATGTACAGAGATTTTTAGTAAATTGATCAGCAGCAACAAATTTAAAAATACTTGGAACTTTTGGCCACAAATGTGCTATGAGTCTTAAGCGCAGAAAATCATGGCTTTCGCCTGATGGATCAGTACCAACCACTGCAAAGCCAAATCGTTTCGACCGAAAGACGATGCTATGTGTTTGGTGGGACTATGAGGGTATGATGTACCATAAGCTATTAGACTAGGTGATACGAGGAATACTAAACTTGAGTTTTGCTTTGATGGAAGAAAAGTCCGAATGGGCCCGGAGACACGGTAAATTGACATTACAGCATGACAACGCACCGGCACAAACCCCAGCAGCAATAAATTCCCTTATCAATGAAACGTTATCGGACCGGCCGTATTTTCCCGATCTTACCAGGTCAGTCTGTCATCTGGAAGACATGAAATACGCGAATGGTTTTCCTCGAAACAAAAAAGGTTTTGTTGGAAAGGAATCCACAATTTGCAAGAGAGGTGGAAGAACTGTGTAGAATCAAACGAGGATTATTTCGAATAAAAATATTTTATGTTTCTCTCCTAAAAAATATGCACCTTACAACTTTTATATTTGGTATACTTGATTAAAATAAATTTTCAATAGAAATATTTTTTCCAAAAATTTTACGAAATACTACATATACTTTTCAAATGACCCAATAAAAATCTCTACAAAAATGTGAAAAGTGTACGAATAGAGTTCCAATATAAGCTCACTTTATCCAATTGAGATCTTGAAACAAAGCGTTGAGTTGAAGTTAAAAAAACATTGAATTACACTCAGAACAGAAAAAAGCATTTGTCCATCTGAAAGGAAAACTACTCTGATTTGAAAAAAAGGTAAGTGAGACTGCAATCTCATTTGCACTTGTTGTTCTGATTCAGTACCGAAGTGAAAACAAACACTACTCACGATTATTTCCAACACCTCAAACATCATATTCCGAGCAAATCACCGGCGCTGATCTCATTCCTCACTCTAGCATATAATTGAATTTCCTCAAATGCACACATTGTTGTACAGAACTGCTTTCTCTGCTTGGGACCGCCGACACTTTCAATCCAAATTAATTAAAATTGTAATGAGATTTCAACGAGTGGTGTGGAAAACGCGCGATGTCCTTAGCGTGGTGGTGGCAAGGAAAATATTCGTCTGGTAGAAGGTGCTAGTTCTTCTCCGTGTGTGTGTGTGTTTTTTTTTCTTCTTCTCCCATCCATAAGATAAACGGAACAAAACGGTTGCAGCATCGATGGCCGCGACCGCCAGGATTCCAATTCAATTTGTCGTTGCCTGCGAATGCACATTTGATTACGTTCCGCTGCTGGCCATCTGTTTGCAGCTCAGAATGGAAGATTTTATTGAATTGCAAACTACTCACAATATCAACATGCATCGGAAGTGCAGAATAGCAGAATGGGAAATGGGATACGGGATATCGGAGAATATTTCCTGCTGCACTTAGCGATATAAGCTTTTCGATGCGCTTTCGCCGCATTCTTCTCCACTTTCGTACAGAAGTCGTTGGCTATCCGCATGAAAAGGCATTCGAATTCTCAGCCTTCCGTATCCTTCCTTCGGCTCCAGCTTTGGTGAAGCTTTGTGACGACGGTTTGTACCTCAGTTTCATAACAATATGCAAGTTTGTGTGGGGGATCCAACTGAGTGGTATTTGCATACGAATTGAGTTTCGAAAGGTGAAATCATTTTGATTCGAGTCGATAGGATGTCATTGGATTCCAATTGAAGCCGAAGCTACGGGCTGACAAGATTTTGCCGTTAAAATATGGATCGGAGACTTAGCCTTGGTGATTGAGTTCCAACATGTGATTTAGGGAATAATAGAAACACAAATTCAATAAGGCGGGATTGGCGGAGAAACGCCTCCTCCCATTTTCAATAGCTTCAACGCCGTAATGCAAGTAATTCAATCAAGACCCGAGAGCTTCAATTTCGATGCTCATCACCGCGAAAATAAATGGTACAAAATATTCGCTCCCACAGAAAGCGAAAAAAAATTGAAACTCTATGGAAAATAACATGAGCGGAACGTAATACAACCGTAGCGCTTTCCAATCCCGTGCTAATGGAGATGGATTTATTGAAAATGTTCATTTTGTCGAACGGTGTGCCATTTTCAACAGTAGCATGTCAAAAAGGACTATAATGATCGGGCGACGCGATGAGATGTTCAATGAAGAAGGATAACCGGATGAAAGGCGGGGGTGGACATCGAAAATCCCAAATCTAATACGCATCGAGAGCGCTTCCTTCGTCATATTTTTTTTGTATTTTTGCATCGAAGGAACGAACGACGACGGATCATTGCACAGAAAAGAGCTTGTCAAAAAAAAATTGGAAAATCGAATTTCCCCCCAATGAGGGCGGCAGCTATCATGTCAGGAGAAGATTCTTATTTTCCTCTAATTGACAGATCAAAAGGGAAGGATTAGACTGTCATATTTGATGATGGATAGGCATATCGACGGAGGTCGATAGGCGGAAATAATGAACGGGAGATGGAGCAGACACAATCGGATAATTTTGGGTAGGTTTGGGTAGGTAGCCTATTAAAGGAAGCCTCGAGTTTATTTTAAATATCTAGTGTCGGAGGCTAGTTGAGAATATGTCAATGGAAATCTACTTTGTTAGGAAAATACGACTAAACTAATAAATGCCATTTGACTATCACTTAGTCAAATAGAACATATCAGGTGTCCAGGTATGACTTATCGCATTTTTCTATTAAAAAATTAAATTTTTTTGTAACTCTATCAGAAGCTACAACATTGGGCCATCTTGGGAGATGCCATGGACAGAAGCAAATAGTAATCTGAGGGAGAAATGTCAGGGAATTATGGCGGGTGAGATAGTCAGGACCCGAAATATTCTAAGGTGAAACATGAAGATCAACTCTACTCTCAGTAGCTTCGCTTCGACTAAGACTGCTTTGGCAGTCGCCGTCCACAGAAAGTGAATTGACTAGAAAATGAATTGACTAGCGTTGAGAGCGAGGATGACTGATGAATTATTCTAGCCAATACGTATGGTAACTGACGTGACTAATGAATACAAATCTGTCTCTCCATTCAACTGACTTCAACCCACACTTCCTTTCCCCCCTGACACTAATCTCTTAGGCCGAAGACATAGTAAACGCGATGCGGTGCGGGCGCGGGTGCGGGATCGATTGCGGGAATGCTCTTTTGTTTACGACTGTAGAAATCAAATGCAAACCGTCCGGACCTGACATAGTAAACGCGATCCGAATTTCAATGCGGCGAAACTGTGTGTGGAGAGATTGGCCGGGAGTGAACGAAAGTGATGTTTGCCAAACGATTTTCATAAATATCTTCGAACAATTATCAATTTTCAATTTTTCTCATCATTAAAAACATGTAACTTCAATATAGAGAAAACATATTTGAAGTGGAAAAGGTTTCACTTTCTGAGTGTTTATTCAACCCAATGCGGATTTTAGTTGAATTAACAGAACCTAATACGAAATGTAGAGCATATGGGAAATACCTTTTTTGAATATTTCTTCACTTTTTTAATTTTTCTCGCCGCATTAACTTTCCTTGGGTGAAAATTGGGTGAGACGTAATCCTACGTCAAAACCCATTGTACGCTTCGAATCTGGCGTTGTCCTCGTCCCACGATGGGTCCCAAATGGTGACGATGGTGGATGAAGGTGATACGGCTGGCGGAATATCACGATGGATGGTGGAAGGTGGAAATACGTTTCGGGAGCGCAAATAAAAACGTCCGCACTCTTTCACTTATAACTCGCTTATATTCTGGTAGGAAAAACTGGCACAAGGCCAGTGAAAAAACCTACTTCCTTTCGTGAACATGTGTTGTGTGTTTTTAGTATCAGTTTTGTGTGTGTATGAGTGTGTACGTTTTCGTGCAGTTTTTGACGTCTATGTTCGTTGCAACATGACGTGTTGCCAGTGTTGCTGTTGCGTGTTATATTAGCGTGTGTGAGTAGTGTAGTGTATTATTATGTGTACATTTCATTTTAATTTACATTTCATTTCTTAATTTCATTTCATTTTAATTCGTTTATGTGGAGTAATCGTAGTAATCGTTGCTGTCGTCATCGGTTGTTCGTCACAAGGAGGCATACTGTCATACGGTGGATGATTGCGATCGAACACCCATATATAAAGCTTGTCGTTGCTACTTGAAGATGTAGAACACTAGACGAACCACTTGAAATATAGTATCGTATCATAATGTAAATTGTATTATGAAATGAAGAAAATTCAAGTCGAATGTTCGCGCTCCAGCTAAATTTTTTTTTTTTTTTTTTTATATCTGTATTATAGTGATTTTCAACTCATTTGTCTGGTTCGTCACTTTTACTTCCATTTTTGGAAGAATGTCGGGAGTGAGAATTGAACTCGTGACCTTCAGCGTGAGAGGCATGGATGTTACCACTACGCCAGATCGCCTCCTCCTCCAGCTAACATGTAGACAACAGCAGTTTTATTGCTGATACCACATACAGCGGTTCCACTCGATACAAAGTCCAAAGCAAAATCCATTCGAAGTGTCGATGGGGTTGTGAATGGCAGATATCGCACACAGCGGTGCAATTCTGTTCAGTGGAGGCACCATATTCCATGTCGTCTCGTGGAGAGTGTTTATTTGCCTCACACGCAAACATTATTGCTGTGCTTATGCGTTGCCGAAGGACGCTTGAAATGATCAATGCGATGGTCACCGGGAATAAGTGATAGTCGCTAGGGGCGAGGTCTGGGGAGTAAGGAGGATGCACAGTCCATTTAAATTTTTTCAATTGCTCTTGAGTTACGCGAGCAGAATGGCGCAATATTTTGGTTTGGAGTTCTTAGGAAGTTTAGATATCTGATGTATGAAATTTAATACGCTGAGCCGATACAGTATCAAAAATGGAAATCATTTGAATATCGAACAGTATTACTTCATAAAATTCAACTTCAACAACCATTTTCAGCACTTTCGTGTACTGCCGTTCTACGCATAATTGTCCCACGGTTCATAGGTATTGCATAGACCATAGTATAGTTATGCGTAGAACGGCAATGTATCGGATTTAGTATCACTGAGTATGATACCGGAAAAAGCACTCCGAAGGGTGCAAACCCACATCACACTTCAGGCAAATATACGTCGTACATCGGTTGCAATACGCACACCTTCGTTGGGTACCAGTTGGATTCGTATTAATGAAATGATTTATTCCATCAAACCTAACTTCCGATGACTTCGAGTGTTTAGGCTTGATCTGCATGAACACGATCCTTGCTGGATTTACGCCACTCATCCGAATTTAAGCTCTCCGCTTCTTGCTGTTGCTCTCGACATTCACTTGTTTGCCAAAATCGGAAGGGCCGTCCTCCGAGTCACTATCTCCAGCATCCACATCGCTGTTTCCACCGCTTGGGGGCACGATGGCAAAGTCAATCTCATTTGTTGACACTAGATTTTCGAAGGCGTCTTCGTCCAAATCAATCAGATAATTGTACAGCTCCTCCGGATTATCGGGAAGCTGATATATCCTATTGAGAAAAAAATATACCGTAGTTGCACAGCGTATGAAATTTCATACGCTTAAAAGTAAACATAGATTCCTTTACGGTTTCATAATTTTCTTCGGATCTTTTTTTTACACTCGTCTAGTAGTGTTATGTCACATATTTGAGCAATTTAGAATTCTTTAAGAGGTAAAACTTTGATAAATTTATATTTACTTTTGCGACTGCATTAAACTCGAACTTTGCAAGCTTCAATACACAACAAAACAACAAAAATGACAGATAAAATGACACTGACACAAAAAAACACTCTTAAATTGTCATGTGGTATCATTTCAAATGCGCTTAACACTTTAGTTTCATCAAAAACAGTTTTTCAAAAACGGGCATTATTGCGTAGAAAAAGGAAGAACGAATTCGTCCAATGGCTTGGACAAAAATGGAAAAAACGCTGGACACTAATGGGTTAATAAACCTGGGATTTGAGGAAATTTTGTTCCATCTTGGAACTATTGCACGCTGGTCTCCGACGGGTACTCGACTTCACAATGGCAAGAGTCGAGAAGAAACAAGTATTGGGAAAGCAGCATAAAATCGTCCTCAGTGTTGAGTTGTCATAGAACGAGCAACAAATTTATTTTCAGAAGTGATTACAGACTGATTTGACAGTCATCGTGGTACAATATTGTACATTCTACGAACACAAAGTATGTGTTTTAATGATCGGTAATATTGAAATACAGTTGGATTTAAATTATTGCCCTGATTGAAATATATATATATATATATATATATATATATATATATATATATATATATATATATATATATATATATATATATATATATATATATATATATATATCGAAACATTATATGCGGCAATTCCCTGGATTCATTTCTGACAAACAACAGCCTCAATTTGTGAAAACGACGGGTAATCATGGCGCTGTAGGAAGTGTGACATTTTTCAATCCCCAAAACAACGCCACCACATGAGTCTCGCCGGCCCAGACAAATTATAGGAGTTTTTAAATTCGTGTCAACAATAGGCATTCACTTCAAAAGTAATGTCCATCGTCCAGTAGCAACAGGCTGATTTCGGAGATGGGGAAAAAAGCGAAAATGGAAAGATCATTTCGTAAAGTGAATACCCAATCACACGCCAAAGCCATATGAGACCAGAACGAAAACTTTTCACCAATTGACTTCCCTTTTCGGACAGAAATTGTGAGCATCTTCCCATTTCTGTCCAAGCCATTGGACGAATTCGTTCTCCCTTTTTCTGCTCGGAGAAAGGCGGATTCACGACAGAAGGTCAATTATGAAAAGTTTACTCTAACTTTATTTTTCTTCCCCACTCGTTTTTCACGCCAATATAAGCGGAAGTGAGTCTGGAAGTGGCAGCAGCAGCGCACCGAAAAAGAGAGCGAAACAAAGTCAATACATTGGAGCTGACAGAAACGCACACCGCGAAGAAATTCGAAACCGTCAGATGAAACTTTTGCGTTAACCTAGAATAACACAAAAATCCACCATATTCCCCAGATTGAAAAGTTTTTCATATCCTGTCAGGACACACGGGAATCACTCCCGAGGGCTCTGTTGCCAGACGGTTGCGACTTATTTTTTCGTTTGTGTTTCCACACATTAGAGGACTAGAAGTTTTTGACAATAGGGGCCAAATAAACCTCGGAGCGTGTGTTGAATACGAGTGAATTTAGAATTCGCAACACTTCTCACCTCTAATTACATCCATTTTCACATGCCTTGAACAGAGCCTGTCTTTTGCGACATGTATTTTCTCGCATGTTTAGAAATGTGAAAAATGGAGAAACTTGGAACGAAGTTAGAACTTTTCGAATCGCTACACCTCTGGTAAAGCTTTGCGCAAATGCATTCGTCGTCAGTTCGCATTTGCATGTGTATCACCCCACGGGGGCGAGTTTTGGCGGAGTTCTGTTCTATGCTGTGGAAATTTCATTTATTTATTTGCTTTATAATTTGCAACGATTCTGCTTTGCCATGGCTCGTCTCGATGTGTTGAGTGCATAGCCGATCCGTTATTCCTGCTGTACGCGTGATCATCCATATCTGATAAATGTTGTATTTAGCTTACGAAATGCTTAACCTAATGCAGTTAATAACTCGAAATTTTCAATTTTGTGACTTGGTCCCTTCTAAATTTACACCAACCATATATGAGGGGCTTAGAATGAAAGGGGTGTAAGTGACTTGATCGATTTCTCTTCATCAACTTTTTATTTAGTTAATAACTCAACTGCAAAAACTTTCCAATTTAAATTTGCTATAGAATCCGATAGATGAGGTTCTGACCTATTTTCCACATTGGTAAATACAGCTGGGAATGTATTTGCAGCTAAGTTATGACCCAAAGAGAGAGTCGATGTAGAGAAATCGATCAAATCACTTACACCCCTTTCATTCTAAGCCCCTCATATATGGTTGGTGTAAATTTAGAAGGGACCAAGTCACAAAATTGAAAATTTCGAGTTATTGACTGCATTAGGTTAAGCATTTCGTAAGCTAAATACAACATTTATAAGATATGGATGATCACGCATACAGCAGGAATAACGGATCGGCTATGCAATCAACACATCGAGACGAGCCATGGCAAAGCAGAATCGTTGCTTCTCGAAATGATTCTACAAAATCACGCAAGCTATTAAACCTTTCTGGGGTCCCCAAAAGTTTCTATTAAAGAGTTATTTATGAAATTTCGATGCATTCTTAAATAATATCCGAAACGATAAACAAGCAAGTTAAATAAAATGATTACGTAGCCCTACGTTCTTCGGGGTCGTGTCACGGATACAACCCCCTAGATTTTTACGTAGGACTACGTCTTTAGCAAAGGTTAGAATACAGGGCACGTTTTTGTGAAATAGAAATAGCAAATACATTGTTCATTCTACGGACAATGTGGATGCAAAAATAAAAGACGGGTGGGTAATGTCGTGGACATAACCGGAGAGACGTGGGACCTTCTCATTTCGCGCTTCGCTTCGCGTTATCCTCTATATGAGAATGTAGTTTCTATGCCCATTTTCGTGCCGCTCAGAGAACCACATTGCATAGAAGCGCGATGCATGTATAAGAGAAGGGCGGAAGATACAACATTTAGTCACACCCCGATCAGCTTGATATGACGTTGAGAGTTTATTTCAAAGTGTTGTGCTTTGTACATTTTCGAGCCGTTCAAACTCTCAACACTCATCATCATGCTGGTCGGGGTTTTAGTATTTAATTATAGAGGCTTTAAACTAGAATGTTGTATCTTCAGCCCACACACCATTCTAGTTTGAAGCCTATATGCATCGCGCTTCGATGCAACATGATGCCACTACATTTCCAAAAGCCATACCATGTATGCTTACTCTCGAATTGAATGGAATGAAGCAATGCTGCTTGTGGCATTAGAAAACGTGTACGAGTAAAATCGACCTTTTTCATCGTTACATTGTTCACTTGTTTTACTGTTTCCACTATATATGTCGCGGACAAAAACGTACATGGTGATCTCTCCTCTTAATTTGGGTATTCGGAATCAAAATCCATCCATCAATTCAAGAGATATTAACGTTCTTTCACTTTTTTCACCCGAATCTTTGAAATAGGCCCCTATATTGATAGGTAAGACGTAGTCCCACTGTTGTGGTACGAACGATCATTATCGTCTCGCCGTGTTTATTTTAAGATTTAGCGTCCTGGGAGGTAAATCCATAAACATAGCGAGACATGTTTTTATGATCGTTTCGCCTCATGGCATCATACCAGACACTCTATACAGACGATCGTTATCGGCACATCATGTTTATGTTGGGATACAGCCACGTGGGTGGCAAATCCATAAACATGACGAGGGTTTTACTATCACCATCCTGGCAAGTAGATAGATAATAAGGATTTGTGAAGCAAAACGGAGTAGGTAGATAATACGGATATACGAACCAACAAGAAAAGGAAAATAAACGAGAGGCAGTAGTCCTAAAAGAGATCCCAACGTGTAAGGTCTATTATGAGAAAGAGCTCCTTCAATACCACGTCAAAATGCAATCTAAGTATCGCTCATTTTCAATTTATTGAGTGTAAACAAACTGTTCGCGATTTCATAGCATTCATGATTCAGTAGCTTTCCATCTAGTGACCAGACAGCAGCGGGTTTTTCCAAATAGCTGAGAGTCCAATTTAGCATTCCAAATTAGCTTTTTCAAGGCTAGAAGCGACGAAACTGAGAAGTCTCGAAGCATCTATAATTGAAACCAACGCACACATTATCATGTCGGGCGTCCATTTTTTGTTCAATTTCTGCTCTGGTCGGGGACTTTTTGCCAGAGCAAAAACGGATTCTTCCGATTTACACTGGTACACGAGTGTTCATGTGCTTGTCACTCAGAATATATTGAAGGTGTGTTATTTGCCATAAGAAATCATAACTAAGTACTAACAAAAACGAGACGACAAAAGTTCCACTGGGGACATTAGCGCCTTTCGAGAAGACAGCTCAAGCAATCATCATCATTATTCAAGTCACAGTCTTGCTCGAGCTAGCAGACAGTAGTTTTTGCTGATGTCAGACACAGCTGTTCGATAGAAAGGAAGAATGGAAAATAGATGGATTGTTCCGTGGATACACCGCTTCGATTTTTATGCCGTTGGTGGAGAGTGCTTCTGTATTTTCGCACCACATCATTTCTGCATCTGTAAGTTTAGAATTTCGAGCGTTGCGTTTGGAATGCAAGGATTTGAACCCTTATACTGTGATATACTTGCAGCTCAGTTATCAAAGTCCACCCGCTACAGTGCTTCCAAAATGACATTCGCTGACACACTAATAGTAACTTACGTAGTATTGTGTAAATGCTATAATCAGGATGCCACATCATCCCCTTGCACAAAATGAACAAAACCTAATACAGACTAGGACTCAATTATCCGGAATTTAAGACTCGATTATCCGGAGTATTTTATTTTTGATTTTCGGAAATGTTGAATAATTTGTATAATAATTTCATATTGAATAGCCAACATGGGTATCAAATGAAAGGGCTTGACTAGTAGTACACAGTTATTTATGAAAAATGCAAATCCAAAATGGCCGCCACCACAAGATGGCGCCATATATATACTTTTTTCACAACCCCATCAATAGGGGTATTAAATGAAAAAGCTTGACTAGTGGAACACAGTTTTTACGATAAATACAAATCTTACCAAATCTACTAGTCGATCCCATCATTTTATATACATATTGATTGGGTTCTGAGAAAATGTGTAATCCGCTATTTTCCATAAATAACTTTGTTCTACTAGTCAAGCCCTTTCATTTGATACCCACATTGTAGCGGTTCTGAGAAAATATGTAATCCGCCATTTTGTACCGGGAAGATGTCTCTTCAGAGAAAGAGGTAATCTACCTTAACAAGCCCCCCTCAAGAAAATTGGCAAACTTTTCCTCTTCGCCCCCTCAATCTCCCGCTCCCGCTTCCGCTCTACTACCGAACTTGCCTCCCAGCCCTACTGATCCCGCTCCCGTTCAACAATCGACCTCGTCCTCCCCCTCAGTTGTTTCCTCTCCTCGTGTCAAGGTCTATCCAGACGATGCACTTGGAGCTGGTCCATGGGTTGTTTTTTTCCGGCCTAAACCAAAAGGAAAGTCAATTAATGTCATTCAGGTTTCAAAAGATCTGGCAAGATTATATTCCTCCGTGGTCGAAATCTCTAAGGTTAGACCGAACAAACTGCGTGTTGTCGTGAGTGATCGGAAACACGAGAACGCAATTGTGATCGACGAGAGATTCTCCCTAGAGTATCGCGTCTACGTGCCCTCCCATGACGTAGAAATCTCGGGGGTGGTAACTGAAACTGGTCTGACGTGCGAAATGATAAAAGAAGGAGTTGGTAAATTTAAAAGACTCCCGTTGGTGGGTGTTAAAATTTTGGACAGCCGCCAACTAGGAAAAGTATCCTAAGAAGAGGGAAAAACTAAATTCACGCCGTCAGACTCGTTTCGAGTAACTTTTGCTGGTTCCGCTCTACCTGACTACGTCATGGTGGGCAAATTGAGATTGCCTGTGCGACTCTTCGTGCCAAAGCCCATGACTTGCCAAAAATGCAAGTCAGTTGGTCACACTTCAGATTATTGTGCCAACAAGGAGCGCTGTGCCACTTGCGGAGAGCAACATGAGGGGAAATCCTGCAGTGCGACTGAGCATAAATGTCCATATTGCGGGGGATCCCCGCACGAGCTCTCAGTTTGTGAAACTTACAAGAGTCGCTGGGAGAAACAGAAGCGCTCTTTAAAGGATCGCTCGAAGCGCACTTTTGCGGATATTTTAAAGGGCGCTTCTCCACTGGCCCAACAACAACAACCAATCAACACACAAAATGTCTTCGCCACGTTGCCCGTTGACGAAATGGAAGCGGACACAGCTAACGGGGGCACACCGTTCATTTTCCAAGGGAATCCCCGTCGCAAAAATGTGACCACTCCCAAAGTTCAAGGACAAGCCCCTCCGGTGATACCCCCTGTTAGCATGCCTAAAAAATCGAGTGCAGCGGACAAGCAAAATCAGGTTCCTCCTGGTTTCCGTGGGAATAATCCACCTTCGAATGGCCCAGCACCCGAGGGGACATCAAAAACCCCAACTGTCCCTGTTTTTCCGTCCAGTTCAACTTCCCAATCGGGATTTATAAAGTTGTCTGACCTTTTGGACCAAATCTTCAAGTGTTTTAATGTTTCCGACTCCATCAGAACCATTGTCATTTCAATGCTTCCAGTATTAAAGACAATTTTGCAACAATTGATGCAAACATGGCCCCTCCTTGCAATGATTATCTCTCTTGATGTCTAATTCAAATAGAGAGGTCGGAGATATCACTGTTTTACAGTGGAATTGTCGTAGTCTTATCCCTAAATTGGATACATTCAAATTTTTAATTCATAAGTTCAATTGTGATGTTTTTGCTCTGTCCGAAACTTGGCTTTCTTCGCGAGATGATCTCTCTTTCCACGATTTTAATATCATACGCTTGGACCGTGATGACAGATACGGAGGGGTGCTATTGGGGATCAATAAGTGCCACTCATTTTTTCGAATTGACCTTCCACCTATTGGAGGGATCGAAGCTGTTGCTTGTCATGCAAACATCAGAGGCAAAGACCTCTGTATAGTCAGCTTGTATTGGCCTCCGAGAGCTGCGGTTAGCCGCAATCAACTTGTTGACATGTGCTCACTCCTTCCTGAGCCACGATTGATCTTGGGAGACTTCAACTCTCACGGAACTGCCTGGGGGGAATAGTACGACGACAATCGTTCATCGTTGATATATGACCTTTGTAACAGCTTCAATATGACCGTTTTGAACACTGGGGAAACAACACGTGTACCTAAACCTCCTGCTAACCCAAGTGCTCTTAACCTCTCGCTTTGCTCGAATTCACTATCGTTAGATTGCAAGTGGAATGTAATCCAGGATCCCAACGGCAGTGACCACTTGCCAATCAAAATTTCCATCACCATTGGTTCGAATTCTTCTGAATCTATAAACATGGCATATGACCTCACAAGACACATTGACTGGAAAAAATATGCGGACACAATTGCTCTAGCCATCAATTCCAGAGATGGTTTGCCTCCATTGGAGGAGTATAACTTCCTTTCTCGTTTGATATATGACAGCGCGGTTCGCGCTCAAACGAAACCCATCCCAGGCAATCCATGGTGGGATAGCCAATGTTCCAAGCTTTATCAGGATAAATCGAACGCATTCAAAGCTTTTCGGAAACGTGGAACCATTGAAAATTTTCAGTCGTATTTGGACCTTGAAAATCAATTTAAAAATTTGATCAAAGGAAAAAAACGTGCTTATTGGCGAAATTTCGTGGGAGGTGTGTCACGAGAAACGTCAATGAAAAAATTATGGAAAGTGGCTCGAAACATGAGAAATCGCTCTTCATCGAATGAAAGCGAAGAATATTCACATCGATGGATTTTTAATTTTGCACGGAAGGTTTGTCCTGATTCCGCTCCTGTGCAAAAAATTGTTCGAGATATACCACAAGATAGGTGCGATCTTGATTCCGAGTTTTCGATGGTAGAATTCTCTCTTGCTCTCCTTTCATGTAACAATTCTGCTCCCGGATCGGATCGAATTAAGTTCAACTTGTTAAAAAACCTCCCTGATATGGCGAAACATCGCTTGTTGAATTTATTCAATCGGTTTCTGGAGCATAATATTGTTCCAGATGATTGGAGACAAGTGCGAGTTATAGCTATTCAAAAACCCGGAAAACCCGCGTCCGACTTCAATTCGTACCGCCCAATAGCAATGCTGTCTTGTATACGGAAATTGTTGGAGAAAATGATCTTGTTTCGCCTTGATCGATGGGTTGAAATGAATGGCCTACTCTCAGATACACAATATGGGTTCCGCAGGGGCAAGGGGACGAATGATTGTCTTTCGTTGCTTTCTTCAGAAATTCAAATGGCTTACGCCGAAAAAAAACAAATGGCTTCAGTATTCTTGGACATAAAGGGGGCCTTTGATTCTGTTTCAATAGAGGTTTTGTCAGACAAATTACACTCTCGGGGTCTGCCGCCTCTGTTGAATAATATGTTATATAACTTGCTTTGTGAGAAACAGTTGAATTTTTCTCACGGGGATTTGACAGTAAATCGGGTCTCCTACATGGGCCTCCCCCAGGGCTCATGTTTAAGCCCCCTTTTGTACAACTTCTATGTAAGCGACATCGACAATTGTCTTACACAAAATTGCAGCCTAAGACAACTTGCAGATGACGGAGTGGTGTCTGTCGTAGGATCAAACGAATCCGACCTGCAAGGACCCTTACAAGATACTTTGAACAATTTTTCAACCTGGGCCGTTGGGCTAGGGATCGAATTCTCCACGGAGAAAACAGAGATGGTGGTTTTTTCTAGGAAGCATAGACCAGCAAAACCAAAGCTTCAACTTTTGGGTAAACCGATCACTCATGCTATGTCATTCAAGTATCTTGGGGTCTGGTTCGACTCCAAATGTACTTGGGGGCCCATATTAGGTATCTGAGTAAAAAATGCCAACAAAGAATAAGCTTTCTCCGTACAATTACCGGCACCTGGTGGGGAGCCCATCCCGAAGATCTTCTAATGTTGTATCGAACAACTATTTTCTCAGTGATGGAGTATGGCAGTTTCTGTTTTCAATCAGCTGCCAAAACACACCTCATTAAACTCGAGCGAATTCAGTATCTTTGTCTCCGTATCGCGTTGGGATGTATGCCCTCAACGCATACCATGAGTCTCGAGGTTTTGGCAGGTCTACTCCCACTAAAAGATCGCTTCAATTTATTATCTCTTCGGTTCCTCATCCGGTGTAAGGTTATGAACCCATTGGTGATCGGAAATTTTGAGCAGCTTATCGAGCTAAATTTTCATTCAGGATTCATGAGCTCATATCATGATTTCATCTCCATGCAGGTTGATCCTTCTTCGTATATTCCCAACCGTGTTTGTTTTCCTGACTACATCAATTCCTCTGTGCATTTTGATCTGTTCATGAAGGAGAAAATCCATGGAATTCCAGATTATCATCGATCGGGGATCGTTCCTACGATCTTCAATGCAAAGTATGGGCGTGTCAATTGTGATAATATGTACTTTACTGATGGGTCCTCTATGAATGAGTCCACAGGATTTGGAGTGTTCAACGAAATTTTTAGCACCTCCCACAGTCTTCAGAATCCTTGCTCTGTGTATATTGCTGAATTGGCAGCAATACATTGGGCGCTGGACAGCGTCGCCTCACGACCTGTTGAACACTATTACATTGTAACGGATAGTCTTAGCTCTGTCGAAGCTATCCGTTCAGTGAGGCCGGAAAAGCACTCGCCGTACTTCCTTGAGAGAATACGAGAAAATTTGAGTGCTTTAACCAGACGCTGTTATGTCATTACCTTTGTCTGGGTCCCTTCACATTGCTCAATTCCGGGTAACGAGAGGGCTGACTCATTGGCAAAGGTAGGTGCAATTGAAGGCGATATTTATCAGCGTCAAATCGCTTTCAATGAATTTTATTGTTTAGTCCGTAAAAATACCATCGCTAACTGGCAACGTAAATGGAACGAAGATGAATTGGGCCGGTGGTTTCACTCGATTATCCCTAAGGTTAGCCTCAAACTATGGTTCAAAAGTCTGGACTTAAGTCGGGACTTTATTTGCACCTTCTCTCGACTCATGTCCAATCACTGTTCGTTAGACGCGCTACTCTTTCGTTTTAATCTTGCCGATGGCAATATCTGTGCTTGTGGCCAAGGTTACCACGAACGAACACGTTGTTTGGTCGTGCGAGGAGTATCTTGTTGCCAGATCGAATTTTTGAAAACTCTCTTCGGGCTAGAGGAAGGCAGCCCAATGTGCCGGTGAGAGATGTGTTGGCTCGGTTAGACCTTGATTACATGTCCCAAATATATGTCTTCCTAAAAGCTATCGATCTTCGTGTGTGATTGTCCTTATATCCTTATATTCTCCTTTTCCTTTTCCTTCGCGAGAAATCAAATCCCTTCTTACTAACAATAGAATAAGGTGAAATGTAAATACATGTTAGATATAAGATAGGCTTAAGAATTGAGTATGATGAATGTGAGTGCGAATGTGAGTGTGAACATTGTCAACATATCCTTATATCCCATCCTTTTCCTGAAACAAAATGTCACTCTTCTAAACTCGAGCAAGCCGCGAGTAATCGGTTCTCTACTTCATTAACATTAGAATTAATAAAAAATGTTTATATATACTTGTAACTATACAGATAGGAGTTTGGCTCCTTTAAACTTATGTAACTGAGCCTGTAAAAATAAACGATTTAATAATAATAATAATAATTTTGTACCGGTCGCCGTATTGGATTTTCAAGATCATGGAATATGCAGTTTTATAATGACACCAGAGATAAAGATGTGTTCCAAATACCAGATCAAACGGTTAATATAAAGGTGGTTAAATTTCTATTAATGTGGTACAGCGCTACAAACAAAGTTACAAAGTTACAAACATACAAACGAGTCCAAGCTAGATAAAAACGTTTAATAAATAAGTGCAAATCATAATTATATTACGTTTACCGAGCGAAAAATTCGTTTTCTTTTATGATTCGATTATCCGGAGTGAAAAAAAAAATCAATACTCCGGATAATCGAGTCCGACCTGTATATGAACACAATATTTATGAAAAAAAAAACAATTTTGTTTGTTGTTACAACCCCTCGGTGTTGTGGCGCTCCTCAGATATCTGTGCCCCCAATCAAAGCCGCACGCCCATGCGTGTAAACTGACAGAAGTATAGACGAACAATGATCTATTGAATATCGTAGAAAAAGGTGATGGCCATGCATACAACGTGCTGTGAACTATATCTTAATTGGAAAATGTCTAAAGTAGTTATGAAATAAGAATAATTATCTACGACTAGTGTAATATCACAGTAAAAGAACTGAATTAAAATTTTACGTCTATTATATAAAAAATCAATATCCTATTCTAGATTAAAAACTAAACTAAAGCTAACATTTGAGCTTAACCTATAATTGTTATATTCTACGAATCGGATTGTGGGTAGAGGTGATTAGTCCTAAAATAATAGCTGAAGTGTGCTAATCAAGATATTAGTTTCTTAGACCTACAGCCAGATCGAATATAGGAGTTAGGTAACGAATAAAAAAAGGAGAAGATTGACTAAAAGTGTAATAGTAAAGGTGGGACCAGAATGCCGCGTTGTGCGTCGCTTCTCGTCAGTTTTCATTGCTTGCGTTTTGTACTAAAACATTTGTTTGACGCAATCGGTTGATTTGTAATCACAATCTAACGTTCGCGTCACCGCTTTACATATAAAACAAAAAACAAAGCAAAACGCTCAAAAGAATTAATTCAACGAGTGAATCTGTAATTTCTTACAATTATTCTATGTTTGCAGATTACGTGTAGTCAAAAAAATTCGATCTGAAAAAATACATGAGCCGACATCGAAGAGCAGCTGGCGCCGTAGCTGCTATTTATGTCACTCGGAATAATATTCGAGGCACCGGCTATGGTAGATGGTGAGTTCAACCTACGAGCCAAAACCGCGAGCAGGAGAGATTTTCGATATGCTGATGTGACAAAGAGACGTCGATTATTTTCTGAACTCGACTTATGTCTCTTTAATGTTGTGTAGCCATTAACATAACATTAAAGTGGCGATGCCAATTATAATTTACGCTTCATTGATGTTGGTACATATAGTGGAGATGGCGATGGAGGAGATTTTACCAGCGCTGAGTTAAGAAACTATAGTAATTAGCCTGGTCCTTATATCGTGTCTGACCCCTACAAAGTATTTTCACATCACATTGTTGGTAACACAGCATTTCCTCTAAAGCCCAACCTCATGCAGCATCTTTCGGTTGTTTATGGAAGCTTCAATTATCGGCTTTATCATGTTAGAAAAACTATTGAAAACTTAACTCATCTTGGTTGCATGTTGAAAAATATCCGGAAAGACAATATAATTACTCCAAGAAATAGCTGACATATATGTGGAAGTGGTAACAATGCTCCACAACTCCATGAGTGCAGTGGGTTGTGAAGGTTCTATGAATTTAAGGGAATGGCGTTCTCAAGTTTCATTTCTTATGGATTTGTCAGCTACAGAAATTCGAATAAGGAGCGATACTAATAAGGCTTCGTATCAGCTACCTGATTTACTGCTTACTGGTTATGTATAAAAGATAATAAAAAATAAAACAATTAAAACAACAATTTCATTTTTATTTTATTCTCGCTGTTGGCGACACCTTTCGGAAAATTCTCTCAGCAAACTCCTTTTTTGATTTTGAGTCAGCTTGAAGCTGTAAAGTAAATTTTAAACTAACATTATAAATTTCTGACTTATAATTTAGTCTCCTTTTAAGTGGCCAACAATTTTAATATTTTGTATTTAGTCCTATTAGTGATTTTCAGCTCATCTTTATGTCAATTCAGTTTTTAAAATTGTTTACAATAACACACATTGTTCACAATAACAATAACAAAGAGTTTTGGCTCAAATCTATTGGCTCACGTTGTATGAGGGGCCCGTCGTCGTTTTGTCGTAACACTTGCATTCCGATTGATAATACTTTTAAACATTTGAAGATTTATTGAGGTCACCGTTTTTATTCAGATGTAAATCGGTGAGGCATCAGCATCGGCATCTCCTCCATCTATTCGCAAATGTATTTTACGAGGGCATCATGTCTCGTAGGTTCTACTACACACATTGTTTTCGCCATAAATCGAACGGAAATTGAAAGCTTTGTGCTACCGTTTGCCAGAGGCACTCATTTGTTTCCACTAATTCGATGAAATTTGTTTCAAACTCGATTTTCAACAAATCTGAGAACGTAGAAAAATCTTGTTCTTGTTGTGTGCACGACATCAATTGAATGTTGTTAAAAACAACACATTGACATATTCAACGCAAGCAGTTTAGAACAAACTCCAGCGTTTAGTACAACGATGCTAATGGCGCGACGCATCATTGTGGACGACTAGATGGGAACTAAGATAAGATCAGACAATAGGGGGTCTTTTACGGACCAAATTTCTGTCAGATACGGACCAAATTTCTGTCAGTCGTTCTGATTTCTGATTGGTCGATTTCGATAAATTTTGTAAACAAAGTCGATTTTTCCAGTGTTGCCAATAAAAATAAATTACGTTGGGTTTGTATTGAATTTAGAAAAAAAATGAATTTAATTGATATTACGATACTTAGTTTAGAGGAAATGTGAAGGAATTGTATACACGTTTTACCTAATTATTTTGTTACTATATTTTGATTGAATTGAAAAATTTATATATATATATATATATATATATATATATATATATATATATATATATATATATATATATATATATACATCCATTTCATGTCAAACCGATATAGTGCTCCTCAGATTTCCATGAAAAGTGGTAGTTTCTTTCTTTATTGCAAAATATTAGACCCGTATTTTTTATTTTTTCGTTAGGGTGACCTTTTCTTATTTTAGGGTGGTCCGAAAAATCATTTTTTTCAACTTTTTCCTAAAAGTGCCTTTTTTAAAAATTCATAACTTTTGAATCACTGAACCGATTTAGATGATCGATATATCAAATTGAAGCCAATTAATCTTTTTTGGAAAAATATTAGGCTTGCCAAGAAATCGAATTTTGTTTTCGTAACTATTGATTGTAGTCGTTTTTTGTTATTTTTATGTTTTTTGTTTTTATGTTTTTATATTTTATGTTTTTTCTTGAAAGCTGAGGATTTATTACATAACATATCTCGATATCAGATAGGCTTTTTTGTGTTTTTGAGTGACTTTTCAAAGTTAACCGGTCGTCCGTAAAATCATTTTTCCACTCTTATCCAAAAATAATTTTTTGCAAAAATTTATTACATTTGAACTACTGAACTGATTGAGATGATCGACATATTAAATTGAAGCCAATAAGCCAATCTTTTTTGAAAAAATATCACACTTACCGGAAAGATAGGATTCTAGTCGCATAGGTCTAGTCTAGTCACATAAGAATATTGAACGAAGACTTAAAACATGTTAAATTTACAAAATAATGACTCTAAAACGAAAAAAACACCTCTCTAGAACCCTCTTTCCAAGTTCAATACTTTTTTCAATATTTTTTCTATTAAAAATCTACCTCATTGGCTTCAATTAGATTTATTGATCATCTGAATCGGTTCAGAGGTTCAAAAGTTATGATTTTTTGAAAAAGTCATTTTTGGGAAAAAGTGGAAAAAATGAGTTTTCGGACAACACTAAAATGGAAATGGACATAAGTTTAGTTTAATAATAATCTATTTGGTTTCTGATACTAATATATTTTATTTCTACCATGCCATGCTCCTGCTATCAAATTTTCGTTTCCTTGTTTTTTTGTTTTCTCCGTTTTTTAAACGAAAAGATATAATTTTTTTTATAATGTCATTCCTTGTTTTTTCACAATGGAATAAAGTGGATGGCAAAACATACATTTCTCCTGCCATTTTCTTCGGCAAATCAGCTTCGTTAGGTTCCAAATGCGATTTCATATTCGGAATAGAATTTCCATTGCTAAGAAGAAATTAAAAGTCTCATCATTCACTATGCAGATGGGAGAGTTAGAAGCTGTAGCTCGCAAATATGAAAAAAGAGACGGTTGATACAATCTAGGTTGTGTTTTGCTGACTACCAATCTCTTGTTACACTGCTGACATGTTCTTTCCCGCTGAATAATTTTTTTGATGATGAAACCAGCTATATAGAACAACGAATTTTGTTCTGTTCTGTCGAGAAAAGTTTTCGCTTCATCGACGTTGTACTCATAGTCGAGTTCAATATTCATATCATCCACATTATCACTAGAATTAGATGAAGCTGAAATTCGATATGATGTCGATGCTGCTTCATTGTCCATCAATTTCTGGGCTGAACATTCTTCACGCCGCTTTGATAGCAAATCTATCAATCCAATAAGATGTTGTTGTGTATCGGCTGTATACGAAGCATTCGGTACTACGGTCATGTATTGCGAAAGAGTCACAATTTTCAAGTTATTGCTGAATTGCAATGGAGTTGGGCGTCGTTGCTTTGCACGAATCAATGAGAAAAGACTCTCCAGACAATCTTGGACGAACCGCGATGTAAATATTTGTGGGTGTCCTTCATGCAAAAGCCGATCTGTCAACCTCACAATTGCATTCGTGCAAACGATTACACTTGTTTGCCATGGTTTCCAATGTCCGTGTCCTACTTGGAGATCATACATTAACCGCACCATGGTCTTCAGATGAGCGATATCCTCGTCATATTGCATAGGATCATTCAAACAAAATACTTTTTCTTCTGCCCTATTATTGATAAGCTCGAACCATCGAGCAAAGTCTTCTATGAAGCATGCGGTAGTAAGAAGCTCCGGTAATTCTCGTATTTCCGCATGAAACTTCAATGCTGCAGCCACCGTCCTGTTGCAATATTTTGTTGCGTTGCATACTTTCATTTTATCTATTGAAGATGTTCTGTTGTCAAAGCACACATCCGAGGCCGTTAGTCTGTGACAAAGCCGCAACGTGTTGTTTATTTCGGAGTTCACGATTGTGGTTAAATGGTCTCGATGAACAATATTGGATGTTAGCTTTTTTTCACGAACATACCAATCCGGAACTTTCAGGTAGACATTGTTCAACCAGCCATGTACTGTATTTTTAAATACGTGTACGGGATCGGGTATGATCTCTAGCATTCTGTTCTCAGCGTTTGGATGAGGTATCGCAGCATTTAATGTCTCATTTTTGCGACGAATATCGATCCCCAAATCCTTCCACATGCGCTGGTTTTCGGACCCGGAATCTGTTGTTATAAAATGGACACGCAAACTGATTCCCTCTGCTCTTGAAACTGCAGACAATACAGCATTCTTCAAAAACTCTTTTTGTATAGAGTTGCCGGTGTACTCGAAAGCAACCACCTGTTTCCAGCGCGCTGCGATTCCAACTAGCATGAATACCAAAGCTTTACAGGCTAAAGTTTTGGACATAGGAAGCGTTGTTGTTCCAACAAACTGCTTCGTATTTTGGCAAAACTCATTTGCCTCGTCTATGCTCATTTCGTCTAGAACCAATCCGCAGTCCTTTTCTTCAACCGACATTGTGGAGACTTTATGTTGTAGCAGCTCGAATATATCTTCAAGAATACCTACAAAATATCATTTCATATATTAACATGCGATGAGACATATGATTATAATTACATACCAGGACTGAAACGAACTCCTTCAATTTGGCGTAGTAGAGTCCTCGTGGATGGGAACGGGAAGCCTTTTTGAATAAGCTTGTCGTATCCACCTTGACATGCAAACCGAATTTGTAAATTTTCCGTAATCGTTTCATTGGGCCAACTGTTAATAGCTTAATTTGATCTTCTCTGAAAAGCTTCTTCAAGGGTTGTTTTCCACGAATTCTCGAGGTCAGATATCCGCATTTTTTCTTCCATTGTTTTACAATTCTATTAACGGTTACATCAATATAAAATATTAGAAAATAACGAAATATTTCTTCCTGTAGTTGTTTATCTCCTTCATATACGTCAACCAAATCATAATTGTTCTCAATACTTTGTATCTCTTCCCATTCCTCATTCGCGGATGCAGCTAAGGTCGGAATTTTCGTAACTCCATTTTCATTGTATTTCCCATCAACAAAATGAGCCTGTATATATACTAGTATTAGGATATGTTTTAGAATTAGTTTTTAATACTTACGCTACATATTCTTGTGCTTGATTTGATTTCAAAGAATGGAACTTCTAATTCACTGTTCACGCAAAATCGAATCCATTCTTTCCGAATATTTTTGTCTTGAGGGAACCGATAAAATTTATACTCAGGATGAGTATCCGTCCTTCGCTCACAATTTAAGGCTTTACACTTCATTTTTATTTTTGAATTACGTTTTGTATGAATAAAATAGCTTCCTAACGTTGTTTTGGTTGTATTCCTGCTCATATAATAAGATAGAATGTTTTGGTTCAGACAATGAGAATCTGCATAACGCTGTAACGGTTGTCAGATTAGATTTATTTGCTAAAAAAAAATCCCAAATTTGTTTTGGAAACGATTATATTATAGATATGGGTATTTAAAAGACTTATTTTATCCTTTTAAAGCATATTTTTGAGATTGTCTATTTGAAAATATGCAATAATCATTGAATTCGCACCAACCAAATGTTACGATTCATTAAAATAGAAATTTGAAAAATCCGATATTTTATAATATTTGGCAGCTCTGGCATCTTCATGTCATGGCTTCGTTTTTGGACGACGAAGAAGAGTAAGAAGCCAGTTGTCTGGTCTTGTCTTAGGATGGGAACACACATATTCAAAATGAACTGTCAAAGTACAATTGTAGCGACGCGGCGTATAACGCGACATTCTGGTTTCACCTTAAGAATTAACAAAATTTCTCATTTGATGTTCTTGTCACAGGATATTAAAATAAAAATCTCTTTCTTCTCCGTCGGCGAAAAGTAACATAGTGTGTAACATAGTCATGTTTCAAATATATCTCTTTACCTCAACTTTGTTTTCACAATGCTCACAAAGCAATTAACTATATAAACGAATGGTTCCCATGATTCGTTCGTTTTAGCAGGACCGCCAATGCCACTTGCAGCTCAGTTATCAAAGTCCACCCGCGACAGTGGTATGACAGAGTTGCCATATTAAAATAAAAAAAAATGCTTAAAATGCCGGGGGTTCGGGTTCGATTCCCGTACTGATCGGGGGAATTTTTCGTCAAAGAAAGGGAATTTTTCGTCAAAGAAAGTTCCTCCGACTTGCACTGTTGTCACACGTATTCCAGAGCTTGCCACTCAGAATGCATTCAAGTCGTGTTATTCGGCATAGAAATCTCAACAAAGTACTAATTTAAATGACGCAAGTAATATTACGTTGAGACCTCTAGGAACGTTAGTGCCATTTAAGAAGAAGAAGAAGAAAACTTTGGTACCTATTTGATTGAAAACACAAAAAAAAATCATCGAATAAAATGCTTTTCAAATGAAGCGAATAAGAATCAAACTTCGGACACTAAATCAAATTTCGGACAGATTGAATTCAAATTTCGGATATTTTATTTTAAAAATTTTTGAACGAAAATTACATTACCCTTGATTATAATTTATAGTGAACTGCGAAACACTTACCAAGCAATCACAGTAAACTGTTAACGATGATGAGAACTGATGAAACACCAGAGGAATTTAAATATTTAGGAACGGGTAAAAACGTCAAACACAAACGATAATGAGTAGTGTTGTCAGATTTTTACCGATTATGTTATAATTCAAATCTAGTTCTCATATGAAATGATAGTGAAACCAAGGGGTTACTTTAAAGAAGCAATTGTGATATTAATTTTATAGTTATATCATCAGTGCATTAAGCATTTCAAGATATTAGAACAAAGTGTCCGAAATATGATTCAGAACGGTGTGCAATCGAATTGCAAAAGATTGTCAGGGAGTGTCCAAATCGATTGGTACAAAAATATCATGGATCCCTCATGACATACCTGAGCAAAAAGTGACTGAGGTTTTTTTTTATTTGTACTCTCTGAATGTTTCCGTAAACGTAATCCTTCGTCAAAATATGTGCGCACAGTATGAGTGTACTTTTGAAATTCACATTAATGTACATTAGTAAGAGAAAGATAAACATCTACAAGGTCATTCCAATAAAACACATCGAGTAAGCCAGTTCACGTAAAAGTTTCTCTAAAAGTTCTTCTTTAGTTGGAGCTAACCTAATTCCCAAGTGGCTGGAAAGTTCCAGTTAGAAGTTGTCGCATTTTCCCACTATTATTCATTGTCGTCGTCGTCGCAAATCGGCCGAAGCAGTTCGCCGGAAGGTAGCGGAAGCATCTTCCCGCTATTCTATTGTCGTAATCCACGTCGCAAACCGGCTGAAGCAGTTCGCCGGACAAGCAGTGGAGGAAATTTCTCACTAGTATTTTGTCGTCGTCGCAAACCGACTAAAGCAGTTCGCCGGAGAAGTAGCGGAAGCATCTTCCCACTATTCTCTCGTCGTCATCGCCGTCGCAAATCGGCTGAAGCTGTTCGCCGGAGAAGTAGCGGAAGCATCTTCCCGCTGTCATCATTGTTGGCAGACCAGCAGATATTCGCCCAGCAGCAATCATCATCGTCGTCGTTGCCGTCGCCGATCATATTCGGCTAGCAGTAGCAGATTTTGCTTTTCATTGCTGCCAAGTAGCAGCTAAATTTACCAACCGTACAAAGGCGGAGTATTCGTCACACCACCCGACATCGACATCGCTTCACAGCCAGAAGCAGGAAGTAATTATCTCTATCCCGTTAGTGGAGATCAGACAATCAACTCGACGTCGTCAACCGTCGGCGGCTACAAAAAAGAAGGAGGTACGTGATACGTGGATCACGTCGTTGCCCGCACGAAGGAAAGCGGTCGGATCACTCCAGAAGAGGTTAGGGTAAGGTGGTACACACAAGCAGAAGACAGGTACGTGGAATTTTGTTTTCTTTGGTGAATTTTATAAATAAATATGACGCCCCCGAAACAAAAGACGACGAAACAAACGAAATTGAAGATATTGTATCGTCGGCGGACGAACATTATTGATTCCGCGAATTTCATCAAAACTATTGACGATGATTTTGATTCGTCAAAAATGGCTCAAGTGTCCATTCGCATTCAACGTCTTGATGCGTTATGGCGAGAGTTTGAAGAAACTCAAGATGAAATTGAGCTTCTTGAAGTTGAAGAAGATGATGTCACTCAAGAGAGGCAAGATTTTCAAGCCCTTTATTATGAGTTGAAGGCATCGCTGCAGAGCAAAATTCCTGTGCAACCACCCTAACCACCCCCTACTCCTGTATCAACCTCGTCTGCTGTTCAAATATCTTCGAATGTTCGCCTGCCGGAAATAAAATTGAAAGAATTCTCTGGGAATCTTGATGACTGGATTTCTTTTCGTGATCTGTACGTTTCGCTTATCCATTCGAGCATGCAACTTACGGCGGTGCAGAAAATGCATTACTTACGAGCTACACTTTCTGGCGAAGCAGCTCGTATCATTTCATCGCTCGAGATTTCAGCCAACAATTATCTCGTAGCGTGGAAATTATTGAAGGATCGTTTCGAAAACCCTAATTTGTGAAGTGAAGCGACATGTTTCTGGCCTTCTTACGATTCCGTCGTTGAGAAAGGAGTCTGCGCAGGGACTTGCAGACCTTGCTGACGAATTTGATCGTCACGTTCAGATGTTGGATAAAATTGAAAATTCTGCGAATCATTGGAATGCCTTTCTAGTTGAACGACTGAGCCAGTGTCTTGACGCCGTTTCACTCCGTGAGTGGGAGACACAGGTTTCAGAAAGTGATAGATACCCTAAATATGAAGAACTTTTGGAATTCATCCATAGAAGATCGCGAATTGTGCAAACTCTCAAGCTCTCCCAATCGACAAACACCCAATCTCACGTAGAATTGAAGACGAAGTCTCGCTTCACCGCCGCCCACGTTACTTCTGAGAAATTTAAGAAGTGCCCTAACTGCAAACAAGCGCATTTCTTGTTTCAGTGCGAATCTTTCAGAAAAATTTCACCGCAACAAAGATTTGAATTTGTGAAGAAGCACGGGCTTTGCATTAACTGCCTCAAGGGTGCACACCTCGCTAAGGATTGTTCCAGCGGATCGTGCAGAAATTGTTCCAGAAAGCACCACTCCTTGTTGCATTTACCACCGATTTCTTCGTCATCGACGCCGGTGTTACGTGCAGAAACAACCAACCCTTCAACACCTGCGTTGGTTGTACAATCTGCTGAAACAATCGACGTGTCGCGATGCGCCTCAAACGCTGTCGTTTATCCGTCGTCGGTTGAAAACGTTGCTTCACCACTCGCGAATGCGTTCCGTACAAACGCACAATCGTTCTCGGTCGGTGTAACCCTTTCCACTCCGCCGGTTAATGTCTTAGTCGATGATGATTCACCTCCCATTTCTTCCTGTCAAAGTGCTGAAGTGAATGAAATCTGTAGTCGTGGCACTGTTATGCTGTCAATTGCGTTAATAAAAGTTAGAGATGCTGACAATAAATATCACCTCGCCAGAGCCCTACTAGATAGCGGCTCCCAGCCAAGCTTCATCACCGAGTCACTCTGCCAGAAGCTTCGTCTAAAGCGCACCAAGGTCAACGCGCCGATCAGTGGGATCGGCCAATCAACAGTGAACGTCCACTATAGAGTCACGTTGTCACTCACCTCACGTTACGGAGATCATCACTTCAGCCTAGATTGCCTCGTCCTGCCGAAGTTGACCATGTCACATCAACATTACGCGATGGAAGATTCCGCGTAACTTACCCCTGGCTGATCCCAAGTTCAACATCAGTCAAGGTGTTGATATAATTATCGGAGCTGAGTTGTTTTTCTCGCTCTTAGAAAATCAGCAAGTCTTCCTAGCCTCTGGGTATCCGCTTCTGCAGAAGACGGTTTTGGGTTATATCGTGTGTGGAAAGATTATAGATCCTGCTCCAGATCCACATGGATGGAACCAGCCATATATGCATCGACGATTCACTCGATCAGCAGCTCGAACGCTTCTGGGAAATCGAAAACTTCGATGTCGGGAAGACCTACACCCACGAAGAGCAGCTCTGCGAAGACCATTTCCAACAAACCGTTGGTCGCGACCAAGATGGAAGATATGTAGTCCGTCTTCCGCTGCGGGAAGCGATGCTTCCGTTGATTGGAGATTCCTACCCAGTTGCACTTCGTCGATTTCAATCCATGGAAAAGAAATTTATGGCCGATGAAGCTCTTCGAAAAGCATATCAAAGTTTTATGTTGGAGTATGAAGCACTTGGTCATATGGAGGTGAATCCTTGCGCGTCGCGTGGCCCACAGTTCTTCCTGCCTCACCATGCCATCCACCGTCCTGAAAGCTCCACCACGAAAACACGAGTAGTGTTTGATGGATGCTGTCGATGTTCCAGCTTGTCGCTCAACGAAGCTCTTTTTGTTGGTCCCACTGTACAACCAGCTCTGTACTCCACAGTTGTAAACTTCCGTATGCCTCGCTATGTAGTTACCGCTGACGTTACGAAAATGTTCCGACAGATATGGATCCATCCGGATGATCGAAGGTACCAGCAAATTTTGTGGAGGTACAATCCATCAGAACCGATACGAACATACCAGCTAAAGACCGTTACGTACGGCCTCGCCAGCTCCCCATTTCACGCTGCTCGGGTGCTCAATCAGTTGGCCATTGACGAAGGAGGACGTTATCCGTTAGCCGCTCAAGTCATTCGCAACGGGACATACGTGGACGATGTACTCACAGGCCATGATAATCGCGATACACTTGCCGAAACATGTAACCAGCTAATGAAGTTGCTTGAATGCGCTGGGTTCGTGCTGAGGAAGTGGGCAACAAACGACATCGCTGTCCTGTCTACCGTTCCCCGTGAACTATGGGAAACATCGCTTGAATTCGAACTGGATCGATCGCCTACCGTGAAGACATTGGGGCTTCTCTGGTCCTCAGAAACGGACACATTTAAATTTAAAATTCCAGTCCTGTCCTGTCGCAACTGGATGTCGCTACCAAACGCATCGTCGTGTCTGAAATGTCCCAATTATTCGATCCTCTTGGCCTGTTGGGACCCATGGTGATAAAAGCGAAGATGTTTGTCCAAGTACTCTGGGCAGAACACATACCGTGGGACCAAGAACTGTCCGAAGAGAAATCGTACCGTGCGGAACTCAGTCTACTCCAGTCACTCTCCGTACCACGCAGAACAGTGTTGAATCACCAGTACAGTCTGCACTGCTTCTGCGATGCTTCGAAATTAGCCTATGGCTGTTGTATTTACGTCGTTTCTTCTGATGACTTCGGACAGCTTCAATGCCGCTTGCTGACAGCCAAATCTCACGTTGCTCCACTGCGCGGTCAAACCATCCCTCGGTTGGAACTCTGTGCTGCGTTGCTCGGCAGTCAACTTGTCGACAATATTCGTCAAACTACGAAGTTCGTCGAACCCCCAACATTTTGGGTAGATTCTAGCATCGTGCTCCACTGGATAAAGTCGAAGTCGAATGTCTGGAAGGTTTTTGTCTCAAACCGTGTCGCTGAAATACAGCGCCTCAACAAAGGCTGCATATGGAGACACGTTCCAACTGAATTAAACCCCGCTGATTGTGTTTCAAGAGGGATGATGGCTGGTCAGCTTTTGAAGGATGATTTGTGGTGGCATGGTCCGAGTTTTCTCAAAGACCCCGTCGATTGTTGGCCTGAGTGCGTGGTTTCGATGCCCGATGCTCAGGAAATGATGAAGGAAGCGCAGCAAGGGGTTGCGTTGCACAGTCGCGTGGTTGAATCTTCCATCTTCGAACAGTTTTCCGACCTTGGCAGATTGGTCAAAGCCACAGCGCGCTGCTACCAATTCATGAATAACGTCAAACTGCCGAAGAATCAACGAAGTTTTGGTCTACTTTCTCCAGAGGAGTACGAACACGCACTCAAAGCTCTCGTTCGCCAAGCTCAACGAGAGGTATTTCTTACTGAGTTCCGTCTATTCGAAAAGAACCAACAGACAACAGAACCTAGAATCGCGCATAAATCACCACTGAAAAACTTGAATTTGTTCCTGGATCAGTTTGGATTGCTCAGAATCAGTGGAAGACTAAGAAATCTTAACGCGCCCTACGACACTCGCTTCCCGATACTGTTGCCTGCTAAACACAGACTCAGTTGGTTGATTGCCCGATCGATTCACGTCCGCACACTTCATGCCGGACCTTCTCTGCTGCTCGCTACCATACGGCAGCGCTTCTGGCCACTCCGGGGTCGTCAACTCGCACGAAAAGTGGTTCGCCAATGTGTGACCTGTTTCCGATGTCAGCCACAGCCAACTCAGCAGATTATGGCACCTCTTCCGTCTGTTCGAGTTACACCTGCTAGAGTATTTGAGTTCTCAGGAATGGATTACTGTGGGCCGTTCCTCGTTCGTCCGTTAAGTGGAAAGGGTGCGTCGGTTAAAATGTACGTCGGTCTTTTCGTGTGTTTAGTGGTGAAGGCAGTGCATTTCGAGATCATCGCTGATCTTTCATCGGCCGCGTGCATCAACGCCGTCAAGCGATTCGTCGCGCGTCGCGGTCGTGTGCGTGAACTGCATTGCGATAACGGTACCGCGTTTGTCGGGGCAGATCGAGAGCTCCGACTGCTGCGTAAGGAATTTCTCCGCCAACTTGACGCCGAAGAATGGACAACCTACTGCCTGGAGAGCGGAATCATATTCCGCTTCATCCCGGCTCGATCACCGCATTTCGGCGGAATCTGGGAGGCTGGATTCAAATCATTTAAGTTCCATTTTCGTCGCATCATGGGCAACCGTTCTTTCTCCGTGGACCAGTTCCTGACCGTAGCTGCTCAAATTGAATCCATTCTCAATTCCCGTCCTCTGTCGCCACTTTCCGAGTCTCCAACCGGAAGAAAGAAAACCTGAAAAGAAAGAAAATACCTGGAAAAAAAAAGATTTAAATTAAATGAATTTATTATATACACATACACATAAAATTACCATACGCACCTGAAATTTCATTTACCTTGATCCACACAAAAACACACAGCCCTACAACTGTCAAAACTACACTTCCGCTATATTGTGAAAAGTCATTCCAATAAAACACATCGAGTAAGACAGTTCACGTAAAAGTTTCTCTAAAAGTTCTTCTTTAGTTGGATCCGAAAGGCGGATATTGTAGAGCTAATCGACGACGCATTAATTACGGTTTTTGCTTCTTTTCGCTTCAGATTACCCCAAAAACTACAAAACGTTCGACTAAAAAATTTTTTTTAAATGTCGATGTACTCTAGTACAATATCTGAAGCAATCAAAAGCGGTTTTTTTATTAATCCGTTTAGTTTTACAGGCTCAGTTACATACGTTTAAAGGAGCCAGATTCTTAACTATATTTTTACTAAAATATATTAACATGTTTCCTTAATTCCATGGTTAATAAAATAGGAAACCGATTACACGCGGTCGACGCGAGTTTAGAAGGGTGACACATTTTCATTAGGGAAAGGATGGGATGTAAGGAGATTGTAATAATGTTCACACTCACACTCACATTTACATTCTCATTGAAGCTAACATTTCACACTCAATTCTTAAAACTATCCTTACATTTAATATGTATTTGTAATTTAATTTATTTTAATGTTAGTAGGAAGGGAACCGAAAGCTCGCGTAGGACGAAAAGGAGGGGAAAAGGATGTAAGAACAATCACACTCGAAAATCGATAGCTTTGAGGAAAACAAAAAGCGAATTGATTTTTACAATTTTAAGATGGAAGAGAGCTTCTGTAAATTTAGGAGTGTGTTTTTGTTTATTGGCGTAATGATGATAATGTATTGAATTATGGAGGCTGTTCCCAGGTTAACTGGGTGCAAGAATCCGTGTGAGCCGAACGAATAAAAAGACGCGTTTTAACCTTTAAACACAGGTGTTGCCGATGACCGATGGTGATGTTAAGAGAGGCTGAGCCTAATCTTTGGTACGTTTTATGCCTTGCCTTTCAAGCCGATTATGAAGAAGGTTTTTCTTTTCGACTGTGAAAGCGAGGTTTTACGGTGTAAAAGTGAAGGTGAAAATTTGTTCGGCAGTTCGGATTGGATTTCGTAGTCCTAAGTTGAGAATGCGGTTGTGTCTTGGGCACCATACTTCTCCTTTTGTTTGCGGCTTGCGACACTATGACTGAATGCCGCTGGTTTAAGTGCTTTAGGTAGCAAAGGTTTCTTCTGACATCGGGCGTATTGTTGAGAGATTGCTGCTACAGATGTGTATGTGAAATGCAAATGCGAATCGGGTGATAGAAAAAACTGTCTAGTTCGATGTAAGTGAAAATTTTTCAAAAATCAGAGAATAAAAAACACAACAATTGTCTTATTATTAGAGATTTTTATTCGCAACTGCATTCACCTCCCACTGCGTTTTCATTACCTCGTCTATATTGATCCGATCGTCCGGATTCGGGTCTAGTAGATTGCGTACCAATCGAATCGCCTCCAGCGAAATGACCTGCTCCACCAGCGGCTCGAAGCTAATCTGCCGATTAAGCTGCTTCTTCGTCATCTTCTTGAGATTACTCTCATCGAACGGCATCGTCCCATTCAGCATGATGAACAGTACCACCCCGAGGGACCACATGTCGGCAGCTTTCGGATCGTACGCCTTCCCACCGACAACTTCAGGCGATGCGTAAGCAGTAGAACCACAGAACGTCTCCGACATAACGACGCGGCCTATCTCATCCATACAGGTTCGCGCGAATCCAAAGTCGGACAGTTTCACGTTCATAGTCCTCGTGATTAGAACATTTTCGCACTTGATATCCCGATGAGCGATGTTCAGGTGGTGCAAGTACCGAATGGCATCCGCCATTTGGAAGAACCATACCTTAGACTGCAGCTCCGGAATCGCTCCATACTCGCGAATGTAGCTCAGTAAGTCACCCCTTTCGGCCAGTCGCATAAATATAAACACACGGTGACCTCTTCTCATAATACGGTGCGTTTGAATAATGTTGGAATGACTTATCCGTCCAAGAACGTGTAATTCTCGGGGGAGAAATTTTTCCGCGATCTCCTTCGCTTTGCTTTCGTCCACAATTTTGCAGGCCAATTCCAAAGGTTTCCGAACGCCACCATTGTCCTGTGCGTAATATTTGGCACGCCAAACCGTTGCGAACGTTCCCTTGGCTATACGGCGTCCAAGAATGTATCCCCTTGTCTTTAGTGCAAGGGCATCGGGAATGTTCTGGGCTTCGGAGTAATTATGAATCAATCGAGATGATTTTTTGGAAGACTGCTTCGGATCTACTGAGAGGTTGCTTTCTCCGAGGCAAATTGACATTCTTGAGGTTGTGATGAGGGCAGCTGCTTTATTTGATTTTTGTTACTTGTTTCTTGGGATTTTTCGTTATATTAGAATTTTCCTCCGATATTGCGGTGAGAGCTGAAGATGAAAAGCAACCGGAAACCAATTCACGAGCTTGTTCAGGAAGAATTAACAACCGTTACTCTGACATGTCAGCTGCTAGTATCAGTGATTGCTGAGATTCATTAAATTTGTATTACTCGAACAATATAAAGTATTTCAGCACTAATAATTGAATAGGAAAATACAGTAGGAACTTTCCTTGATGTTCGCCTCGCTATATAACATCCGCTTATCGTGAGCCGAGTTAATTATCGTTAACCAACTCTAGTCCCATCCGAAGGATTATTGTAAAAATAGGGCAAAAATTAATTCGTACCGCGGAACGCTTACTCGAAACAGTGCACCCACACCTCAATCCCGGTAACGGCTATCAACAGCTCCATTTAACGAGAGCCAGTCGCAATCGGAATTTCGGGTGACGGAGGCTGAATTTTACACAACCATAGTAATTAAGTTTTACCCGGTTTCTGACACCCAACCGAGTTTCTTTTTTCTATCGAATTCCTGTCTCGAGCGACTGTGCTCATGTACCTGGAAAGCAGTCAACCAATGCCAACGGAAAACCCTTTCAAAAGTCACACGTTCACAGGCCTCAAAATGACTCCAGCGATTTTGAAGAATAGGGAGATAATGTAAGTATCATCACAAGATCAACACAATGTTTTTCCAAGACTCTTCCCAATCTCTTGGCAAGTAAGAGTAGGGGCTAGAAATGAAGCCAATGGTCAGAAGGATTATGTCCGAGCCGAGACAAGACACAACCGCATATTTTGACGTTAGACTATTTGTTGCATATTGATTGTGGACATGTTTGGAATAGTTCATGATTAAATTTTTTGATAATAACTTGATGGCCCTGAAAACGACAGCTTAATACAATTGTTGGATATTGTCTGTTCACTCCACCAGTGGTACAATCGAACGATGATGGCAGAAGGATAGCCTAAATACGTAAAAGGGAGCTTTAGTTGGACAAATATCGCAATATTATAGATTGCTCAACCCCGTTTTCGAATGATGTGTGAACAAAAATTTTAGATTTTCATATTTGAAGATTTAAATAATTTGTTTTAGTTTTGAAGCTATTTTCATCAAAACTGCTACCGGATAGCGTTACACCTACACTTATAGTGGGACTGGAGGAAATACGGACAGGTTGAGAAGAACTTTCATACCTCAAAAACAAACACCCTATGCAAAATATCAACTCAAGGGAGACTTATAGGAGAGTGCGGTGCAAAGCGGTCAAAGTTTGATTTTTTTTTTGAAAATCGAAAAATTGCGAGCTAACAGTAACAGATAACAGTTTCTACACTACGTTTCACAACTATAGAACCACTCGTTTTTTCTGAGTTTCCAGAGATATGTGAAAAGTCGGTTGAATTGAAGTATATAGTATAGAACACAATAACTATCTTCATTTAAAAAACTGGCCATTTGAACTTTCTTGTTGTGTTCAGACGCGAAAAACTAAAATTCCAGTGTTTCATAACTATAGGACCAGATGGAAAAACTCTCCTTTACACTCCTTCAGAAAATTAACATCAATTTCACATGAATTACAATAAGTGTCTAATTCGTAGGTCATCTTTAGTTCTCAATCAGTTCATATAACCCATTCGTGGTGGTTTTGACCAAGATGCGCCATATTGTGGTGTGTATCTCGTTCTACGCAGAGGATACTGCTCGTTTAAACTCTTCAAATCACTCATACTGCTTGTAAACTGCATCTACTATTCGTACGATCACTCCTCATAACTTCTTGATAGGGTTTTGATCTGGTAAACAAGCTGACCAGTCCATAATATGAAGCCCCCATTCAATAAACCATGCTTTGACTTTCCGAATTTTATTAATTGATATGAAATAAAATGAAAAAAAAAAACACCCTTTCTGATATGCCGTTGGAGCAGTTGTTCGCACGTTCGGCGTTCGATATCTCGTGGCTTCAATTCATACGGCACCAATGTCCTATCTTTCGGATCATTCCCATTGCTTTGAAACGATCGGATATGGTTTGCTGTGCTACTCCAAGTGTATCTGCAAGTTCTTGTTGCGTTTGTGACGAATCTTGATCGAGTAAAGCCTTCAATTCTTCATCTTCAACTTTTTTGGCGGTCCGGAACGTTCTTCGTCTTCCATGTTGAAAGTTACCTTTTACTCGGAAATTTGCCAAGCTAGCTCACCTGTACCGTTTCTCAGGGTCGGCTTCCGATCTATCTCGGGAGGGCTCATACTAACACGCGTAATCAAGAAAGACAATTGAACGCCACCGAAATAGAAGAACTGGTCTTATTGTGAATTAACTTAAGACTGGATTTACTATAACAAGTTTTATTTTCGGGTTAGTAATGCCCAGGTGCTCCGTCGTCGGCGGTCGTTGGGATTGGGAAGAAGAAGGAGGAATAGCATACCTTCTGTTGTTCTCGGTAATACAGGGGTGTCAGATTGATTCCCTTTCCAGCTGCGTCTCACGGCCAATACCGTCCTTTTTGCTTGGTCCCAGCGGTAGAACACTGTTTCAAAAAGCGGCATAATACTGCCTCGTGGGTGCGTTGGGTTCCCGAACGGCAGAATTTACTTTGCCTCGGGAAGGTTGAACCTTCACAGCTTTTCCCCGTTAATCGTGGGTAGAACTCGTGTCGTCAGGTGGTGGCGTACTTTGGCTTCACTACTGCTCACTGCCTCCAAACTCACGTCTATCTCACTTTCTATCCTGGACCTTAATGCCCGATCCAAGGTACAGGTACAGGTATTGAATTAAAGAGACTTTAAACTCTGAGAGTTCATTCGTCACTCCCGATCCAATCGTTTCCGCTTTCCTTTTAAACTTCCTCGTTTTCAGTTCTTCTCCTCCTTTCCCTCTGTTCCTTCCATCCTTCCTTTTCCCGGTTACTGCCAGAGGCACTGACAGTGACAGCTAGGTGGGATTGATAATTCACCCAAGCGTTACCCCGTTTTTGCGGCACAGCGGGCTTGAGTTAGTGGGTACAATTTTTATTGGCAAAAAAAAATACATTTAACGACAATCATCATTTAGACCAGTCACAAAAAAAAATTTCTACAAAAAAAAACAAGCACAAAATTCTACAACGGTAACATTGAATTGTTCCGTATTTCGACGGTAACAATGTCAAAATTAGTCTGACACATTCGCTCAGTTGGAACATGGTCACCATAAACTTCCACCAAAATGCGATGACTTTCCGCAGCTTTTTTCTTCATATTGAAGTAATGAAGTAACACTCCCCGCAAAACCACTCTCGTTGGTACGAAATTCGACATATTCGAAGTTGCAAAAAACTATATTGTTTACGCTTCAACTTTTTGACATATACTGAAAAAGACGCGCATTTGTTATGCCGAAGATGATATTTTTTCCTGCCAACGCTAGTTTGGGTGTTGAAGTTCGGTGTGAATAAATTGTAGAGCTGTTAGAGAGCTTCAATTTGATTGGTAGAAACAATCATGTTATTATGTATTTTGACATAGGACTATGTCTTTGATTTCTATATAGGGGGTCACTCTACGAAAAATGTAACGATTTATGAGGAGTTTTCAAATGCATATTACTCAAATTCATAATTGCGAAGTATGTTGTGTTATATACCATTAGACAGGAAATTCATCCAGCTTTTTTTTTTGCTTTAAACATGAACATTGAATATAGTAAAAAAAAAGTAAGAATTTGACCATTAAAATGGGTATGTTTTCTTTCGATTGCATAACCACTCGCTTTCCTCCCTGACGCAACGAGCAACTTTTTGCCTAAATTCTGGCGTTAGCCCACAATGTGAGTTCATGCATATAATGAATTATTCTCCATTTACCGATAATAGGCATTTTTAAGTTATTGTATTGTATTGCTCAATCAATTCATGCTCAAATCACGTTTTTACCGTGTAGGTCTTGCTACTAACAATTTATGTAATGTTGGTCCAGGACATCATGATATCGAGCATATTGTTTGGTAATGCAAAAAATGCAATTGAAGAATTTAACTGGCTACTGATTAGGAGGTTCGAAAGTTTATATTCACGCATATCACATTGTGATAGCTTGAGTTGTCGCGATCTTAATATTATGCTCCTCATATATGTCTTGCTAAGAAACCAGGTTCACTTCCTTAAAAGCACAGGCCCATTCTCCTTCCCCTTAACTTTTTTTTCAGGGCTTCCATTTGATGTATCAAAAGAGAATAAAATACAGATTTTGAGCAATGAAAAAACTCAATCCAAATGCAATTACTACATACAATCACAGTCCTATGTCAAGATCACGTCCGTGCCCCTAGGCCCAGACCCATCCACTTTTTGGGGTAAAATTATTAATAACACTTTAAAAACCATTAACTTCTAATTTTTTACTTTATAATTTAGATGTTTTACAACTATATCCTGTACTAAATTTACTCATCCTTCAAATGCAAACAACAGTCAGCTCGCGCAGTCCGGATCCGCCGGACGCAAAGTTGTTCGTGTCCGTTATTGTGTTGGAACAATACCGTTATCGGTTTCGCTGAAGTGATTGTTTCGCCCTAACGGGGTTTCCTTTTTTGCGAGAGTGAAGTGATAAATAATCACAACCAGCGGAAGGGAGAAGTCCTCCACTGCGGGCGCTGTGAGCGTGTGCCGTTCCATCGTCATCGTATTGTGGTGCAATACACCATTGCTGTTGTGCCAAGCGATCATCACGTGGTTCGATTGGAGCACCGTTTGGCAAACTTTTCCACTTCGCCCCCTCAATCTCCCGCTCCCGCTTCCGATTATCTCACGAACTTGCCTCCCAGCCCAACTGTTCCCGCTTCCGCTCAACAATCGACCTCGTCCTCCCCCTCAGTTGTCCCCTCTCCGCGTGTCAAGGTCTATCCAGAAGATGCATCTGGATCTGGCCCATGGGTTGTTTTCTTCCGGCCAAAACCCAACGGGAAATCGCTCAACGTCATTCAGATCATGAAAGATCTGACAAAAAATTATTCCTCCGTGGTCGAAATTAGAAAGGTTCGACCGAACAAACTGCGTGTTGTCGTGGCTGACCGGAAGCAAGCCAACGAGATTGTTGTCGACAATAGGTTCGTACTAGAATATCGCGTCTATGTGCCCTGCCATAACGTAGAAATTTCGGGGGTGATTATAGAAACGGGTCTGACGAGCGCATTAATAAAAGAGGGAGATGGCAGATTTAAAAAGCTCCCTTTGACGAAAGTTAAAATTTTGGACTGCCATCAATTAGGAAAAGTGTCCCAGGAAGAGGGAAAAACAAAATTCACGCCGTCCGACTCGTTTCGAGTAACTTTTGCTGGTTCCGCCCCCCCTGACTACGTTATGGTGGACAAATTGAGGCTTCCGCTGCGTCTCTTCGTGCCAAAGCCCATGACTTGCAACAAATGCAAGTCAGTTGGTCACACAGCAGACTACTGCGCCAACAAGGAGCGCTGTGCCACTTGCGAAGAGCAACATGTGGGCAAATCCTGCAGTGCGACTGAGCATAAGTGTCCATATTGCGGGGGGACCCCACATGAGCTCTCAGCTTGTGAACTTTACAAGAGTCGCTGGGAGAAACAGAAGCGCTCTTTAAAGGAACGCTCGAAGCGCACTTTTGCGGAAATTTTAAAGGGCGCTTCTCCACAGGCCCAACGACAACAACATCCAATCTCCTCACACAACATCTTTTCCACGTTGCCAGTTGACGAAATGGAAGCGGACACAGCTCACGGGGCACACCGTTTATTTCCCAAGGGAATCCCCGGCGCAAAAATGTGACCACTCCCAAAATTCAATCACATGTCCCTCCGGTGATAACCCCTGTTAGCTTGCCTAAAAAATCAAGTGCAGCGGACAAGCAAAATCAGGTTCCTCCTGTCTTCCGTGGCAATAGTTCACCTTCGAACGACCCAGCACTCTAGGATCAAAAACCCCAACTGTCCCTATTTTTCCGTCCAGCTCAACTTCCCAATCGGGATTTATAAAGTTGTCTGACCTTTTGGATCAAATCTTCAAGTGTTTTAATGTTTCCGACTCCATCAGAACCATTGTCATTTCAATGCTTCCAGTATTAAAGACAATTTTGCAACAATTGATGCAAACATGGCCCCTCCTTGCAATGATTATCTCTCTTGATGTCTAATTTAAATAGAGAGGTCGGAGATATCACTGTTTTACAGTGGAATTGTCGTAGTCTTATCCCTAAATTGGATACATTCAAATTTTTAATTCATAAATTCAATTGTGATGTTTTTGCTCTGTCCGAAACTTGGCTTTCTTCGCGAGATGATCTCTCTTTCCATGATTTCAATATTATACGCTTGGACCGTGATGACAGATACGGAGGGGTGCTATTGCGGATCAATAAGTGCCACTCATTTTTTCGAATTGACCTTCCACCTATTGGAGGGATTGAAGCTGTTGCTTGTCATGCAAACATCAGAAGCAAAGACCTCTGTATTGTCAGCTTGTATTGGCCTCCGAGTATTGCGGTTAGCCGCAAGCAACTTGTTGACATGTGCTCACTCCTTCCTGAGCCACGATTGATCTTGGGAGACTTCAACTCTCACGGAACTGCTTGGGGGGAACAGTACGACGACTATCGTTCATCGTTGATATATGACCTTTGTAACAGCTTCAATATGACCGTTTTGAATACTGGGGAAATAACCCAAGTGCTCTTGACCTCTCGCTTTGCTCGAATTCACTATCGTTAGATTGCAAGTGGAATGTAATTCAGGACCCCAACGGTAGTGATCACTTGCCAATCAAAATTTCCATCACCATTGGGTCGAATTCTTCTGAATCTATAAACATGGCATATGACCTCACAAGACACATTGACTGGAAAAAATATGCGGACGCGATTGCTCTAGCCATCAATTCCAGAGATGGTTTACCTCCATTGGAGGAGTATAACTTCCTTTCTCGTTTGATCTATGACAGTGCAGTTCGCGCTCAAACGAAACCCGTTCCAGGTTCCACCATTTCCCGAAGGCCTCCCAATCTATGGTGGGATAGCCAATGTTCCAAGCTTATCAGGATAAATCGAACGCATTCAAAGCTTTTCGGAAACGTGGAACCATTGAAAATTTTCATCAGTTCAATCAGTTCAAAAATTTGATCAAAGGGAAAAAACGTGCTTATTGGCGAAATTTCGTAGAAGGTTTTTCACGAGAAACGTCAATGAAAAAATTATGGAAAGTGGCTCGAAACATGAGAAATCGCTCTTCATCGAATGAAAGCGAAGAATATTCACATCGATGGATTTTTAATTTTGCACGGAAGGTTTGTCCCGATTCCGTTCCTGTGCAAAAATTTTTTCGAGATATACCACAAGATAGGTGCGATCTTGATTCCGAGTTTTCGATGGTAGAATTCTCTCTTGCTCTCCTTTCATGTAACAATTCTGCTCCGGGATCGGATCGGTTTCAGGGAGGTTTTTCAACTTGTTGAAAAACCTCCCTGATGTGGCGAAACATCGCTTGTTGAATTTATTCAATCGGTTTCTGGAACATAATATGGTTCCAGATGATTGGAGACAAGTGCGAGTTATAGCTATTCAAAAACCCGGAAAACCCGCGTCCGACTTCAATTCGTACCGCCCAATAGCAATGCTGTCTTGTATACGGAAATTGTTGGAGAAAATGATCTTGTTTCGCCTTGATCGATGGGTTGAAACGAATGGCCTACTCTCAGATACACAATATGGGTTCCGCAGGGGCAAGGGGACGAATGATTGTCTTGCGTTGCTTTCTTCAGAAATTCAAATGGCTTACGCCGAAAAAAAACAAATGGCTTCAGTATTCTTGGACATAAAGGGGGCCTTTGATTCAGTTTCAATAGAGGTCCTGTCAGACAAATTACACTCTCGGGGTCTGCCGCCTCTATTAAATAATATGTTATATAACTTGTTTTGTGAGAAACATTTGAATTTTTCTCACGGGGATTCGACAGTAAGTCGGGTCTCCTACATGGGACTCCCCCAGGGCTCATGTTTAAGCCCCCTTTTGTACAACTTCTATGTAAGCGACATCGACAATTGCCTTACACAAAATTGCAGCCTAAGACAACTTGCAGATGACGGAGTGGTGTCTGTCGTAGGATCAAACGAATCCGACCTGCAAGGACCCTTACAAGATACTTTGAACAATTTTTCAACCTGGGCCATTGGGCTAGGGATCGAATTCTCCACGGAGAAAACAGAGATGGTGGTTTTTTCTAGGAAGCATAGACCAGCAAAACCAAAGCTTCAACTTTTGGGTAAACCGATCACTCATGCTATGTCATTCAAGTATCTTGGGGTCTGGTTCGACTCCAAATGTACTTGGGGGGCCCATATTAGGTATCTGAGTAAAAAATGTCAACAAAGAATAAACTTTCTCCGTACAATTACCGGCACCTGGTGGGGAGCCCATCCGGAAGATCTTATAATGTTGTATCGAACAACTATTCTCTCAGTGATGGAGTATGGCAGTTTCTGTTTTCAATCAGCTGCCAAAACACATCTCATTAAACTCGAGCGAATTCAGTATCTTTGTCTCCGTATTGCGTTGGGATGTATGCCCTCAACGCATACCATGAGTCTCGAGGTTTTGGCAGGCCTACTCCCACTAAAAGATCGCTTCAATTTATTATCTCTTCGATTCCTCATCCGGTGTAAGGTTATGAACCCATTGATGATCGGAAATTTTGAGCAGCTGATCGAGCTAAATTTTCATTCAGGATTCATGAGCTCATATCATGAATTCGTCTCCATGCAGGTTGATCCTTCTTCGTATATTCCCAACCGTGTTTGTTTTCCTGACTACATCAATTCCTCTGTGCATTTTGATCTGTCCATGAAGCAGGATATCCATGGAATTCCAGATTATCATCGATCGGGGATCGTTCCTACGATTTTCGAAGCAAAGTATGGGCGTGTCAATTGTGATAATATGTACTTTACTGATGGGTCCTCTATGAATGAGTCCACAGGATTTGGAGTGTTCAACAATTTTTTTAGCACCTCACACAGTCTTCAGTATCCTTGCTCAGTGTATATTGCTGAATTGGCAGCAATACACTGGGCGCTGGACAGCGTCGCCTCACGACCTGTTGAACACTATTACATTGTAACGGATAGTCTGAGCTCTGTCGAAGCTATCCGTTCAGTGAGGCCGGAAAAGCACTCGCCGTACTTCCTTGAGAGAATACGAGAAATTTTGAGTGCTTTATCCAGACGCTGTTATGTCATTACCTTTGTCTAGGTCCCTTCACATTGCTCAATTCCGGGTAATGAGAGGGCTGACTCATTAGCAAAGGTAGGTGCAATTGAAGGCGAAAATTATCAGCGTCAAATCGCCTTCAATGAATTTTATTCTTTAGTTCGTAAAAATACCATCGTTAACTGGCAACGCAAATGGAACGAAGATGAATTGGGCCGGTGGCTCCACTCAATTATCCCTAAGGTTAGCCTCAATCCGTGGTTCAAAAGTCTGGACTTGAGTCGGGACTTTATTCGCACCTTCTCCCGACTCATGTCCAATCACTGTTCGTTAGACGCGCTGCTTTTTCGTTTTAATCTTGCCGACAGCAATCTCTGCGGTTGTGGCCATGGTTACCATCGAACACGTTGTTTGGTCGTGCGAGTTGTGAATGTGAATGTGAGTGCGAGTGTAAACACACATCTCCTTACATCCCATCCTTTTCCTAATGAAAATGTGTCACCCTTCTAAACTCGAGTCGACCGCGAGTAATCGGTTTCCTATTTCATTAACCATAGAATTAAGGAAACAACATGTTGATATATGCTAGTTGAAATATAGTTAAGAGTTTGGCTCCATTAAACTTATGTAACTGAGCCTGTAAAAATAAACGGATTAATAAAAAAAAATGCAAACAACAGAATCGTCCAGTGCCAGTTTAGGTCAACAAGGCTCAAGACAAAATGAAGTTGATTAACTCTGTCGCTGCTAAATTTTGGATATGTGCATAGAAGGTTTTTTTTTCATAAAATATAACCCTCTATCACTTCCTGAAAAAATCCGGATTTTTTTATATGAGAAAGGTATGTTCTGACTTTAAGGGGATAAAAGTTTCATATTCATAGAACAAAAAAAAATATTCCTAAAACAAAAAATAATTTGTCTACTAAATACAGGATTCGATCATATACAGTGAAAAGAAATTGAAGACTGTATATAATCGAGTTCATCCTGTATGGTTTTTCATTTCTTTAAACTTAATTGACTGATCCTGTAAAAATAAACGATTTATCTATATATACAGCCATTCCATGCCAAACCGATATAATGGTTCTCAGATTTTCGTGAAAATTGGTAGTTTTGTTCTTTCTAGCAAATTATTATTATTATAGTTTTCATGGTTTCGGGACCAAAGGCGCTATATTTTTTTATATTTTTTCTGGAAAGCTGAGAATTTTTTACATAGCATATCTCGAAACTAGGGGAGCGTTTGTTTTAGTTTTTGAGTTATAATTTTTCAAAGTTATCCGAAAAAGATGGTCCGAAAAATTTTTTTTTCTCATTTTTTCCACTACAAAAAATCATAACTTTTGATCTACTAGACCGATTCAGATGATCGACATATCAAATTAAAGCCACTAAGCTAGTCTTGTTTGAAAAAAAAGCTTTCCAAAAAAAAAACATAAAATTATATAGCGCCTTTGGTCCCGAGACCATGAAAACTATGAAAAACAAATATAATCAATAATAACGAAACCAAAATTAAAATTTTGTGCAATTCTGGTATTCAGCTAATCATCTAATTGGCTTTAATTTGATATGTCGATCATTTAAATCGGCTCAGTAGCTCAAAAGTTATGATTTTTTTTTAAAAAGGTGGATAAAATTGATTTTTCGGACCACCCTTAAATGGAAATGGTCACCCTAACAAAAAAAAATAAAAAAATACGGGTCTAATGGTTTGCGACAAAGAACAAAATTTCCATTTCCCACGAAAATGTGAGAACCACTATATCGGTTTGACATGGAATGGCTGTATAAATGGATTTCTGTCTGTCTGTCTGTCTGTTTGTCTGTCTGATTCTTATGGACTCGGAAACTTCTGAAAATATGTATGTAAGAGTTTTTGGGGTCGGAGAAGGTTCTTATGATAGTTCGAGACCCTTCCCTCCTCCCAAGGGCGGGCTGCCATACAAATGAAACACAAATTTCTGCATTACCCGAGAATTAATCAAGCAAATGAAACCAAACATGGCATGTGGAGGTTTTAAGCTGCAATAAATGTTTTTACGGTGGTTAGACACTCCCCCTCTCTATGGGGGGCTACCATACAAATGAAGCATAAATATCTACATAACTCGAGAACTTATCAAGTAAACAGAACCAAATTTGACATGTGGGGGTTTTAGGAGACAAGAAACGTTTCTTAAGTGGTTTGACATTCCTCCCCCTCTACATGGGTTGCGCTGAATAACTCGAGAACTAATCAAGCAAATGGAATCAAACTTGACATATAGAGGTTTCAGGGATCGATAAACGTTTCTATGGTAGTTCGACACTCCTCCCCCTCTCTAGAGGGGTGCTCCCATACAAATGAAACACAAACTTCTGCATAAATAAGCAAAAACTAATAAAACAAATGGAGCCAAATTTGGGACTCGAGGGTTGTTTGGTACGAGAAATGTTTCTATGATGGGGTGACATCCCTCCCTTCCCTGGAATGGAGAGGGGGTTCTATAAAAATAATGCACATATTTCAACCAAACATGGCATTTGAAGGGCCCAGGATGCAAGGGGTGTATGTGACTTGATCGATTTCTCTTCATCAACTTTTTATTTAGTTAATAACTCAACTGCAAAAACTTTCCAATTTAAGTTGGCTATACAATCCGATAGATGAGGTTCCGACCTATTTTCCACATTGGTAAATACAGCTGGGAATGTACTTGCAGCTAAGTTATGACCCAAAGAGAGAGTCGATGTAGAGAAATCGATCAAATCACTTACACCCCTTTCATTCGAAGCCCCTCAATTAAAAATTTTCGTAAAACTTTGAAAGAAAATGGGAAAGTTAGAAAAAATCAATTCGCATTTGTTCTAAAATTAAATATTGACGAGCGTTGTTAGTCCATTCGATGTTTGCGGTAACGAAATTAATCTTCGTTCGAAAGTGTAAATGGATTTTATTATGATAAAACGCACTCCTATATCGTCTTCTATCTATATAAATGAAAATGGATCGTTGAATGTGTTGATAAGAACAAAACTGGAGAAAGAAATTGTCCGATTTAGGGCTATCTTCATTCTATCATATTTTCTGTATCAAAAATTTATCCCAAGTAACGGAGAAACATGTTGCACGAGAATTGTGTCTGAAAATAATTTGATATTATAATGTCGACTTTTGGTGGAAGTACTGAAATTTCATAGTAAAAAATAATTTTAAAGGGTAGATTAGAAGACCAATCGATGAACAGTTCTGCGATGAGACCCATGAACGTGCGCTTGGTAAGAAAACGTGGATGTGATAACGAATAAATAAATTTTGGGCGGAACGAAGTTTGCCGGGTCAGCTAGTGTGATATAAAAATAATAAAATTGCAATAACTATACAAATTGAATCACAAGCCGGCATGTTGAGTTTTTGTGTGGTCATCATTCTCACTCGCCTCCAGTCGTGCGGTCGACGTGTTTGTTCAGGAACGAATCCAATGATCTTAAGTATTTCTATTAGTTCTCGAGAAATAAAACTTTTTTAATAATTATATTTATTACATTTTTTATGGAATTCGCGAGAACGTGTGTATGTGTTTTTTTTATTCATTCCACTGATATTCTCCTCTCCTTGTTATGATTCGTGTACAGCTTTTGAAAAAATATTACTTTTACTTATATGGAATTGAGTTTCGCCGAAAAGTTTTCTTCGTTTCTCTAAAAAGTAAAAATCTTATTTTTTTCGTCTTTTACAAATTATATTGAAAAGCGTGGCACGAATAAAAATCAATTTCCAAATGTTTAAAAAGAAGATATCAATGAAATCACCAGTTTCATAACTAAACATCTGCCTTAATCCAAAAATCTGTTGGTTCATAGATACATTTACGGGGTCTTTGGTTAACTCTATTCGGATACAAGAACTGTCATCGTTACAGGAAAAAATTTTGTGAGTATACTTAGGAACACATCTTGTACTTATCATATAACCATATTTATTTCTCGATCTTTGCTTCTTTTCTACTACAATAAAACTTAACCTATTGGTATAACTCTAAGACTGAATACACAACGCTATTCTTCCTTTCGCACAGTTACAGCTACTGAAAATTTGTACAGCACATAAGCTGCACAGTTTTTTTTCTTATCTCAGTCTTAGACTATTATCGTTGGTTTATCCACTACAATTATGTTTTAAGCACACTTTTTGTGATTCCAATTTTGATTATCGCGCTTCATTTCATAGCTGTATTGAATCGGAATGTTTCGTTTAGGTCAAATCCGACGGTTTGTTGTTGATCGTCTGAAGGACACGTTTTCCGTCGTGGAAAATGGTCTCAGAAGGTGGAGAGGTGGTGAGGTTAATTGTAATTTTTCGTGACTCATTTCGATGTAATAATTTTGATAATTCTAATTTTTATTCGTGCTCTGCTGGCGAATGATGAAATATTTAAGACTAGAAAATAACTACATGATTGAAATATTATGGCGCCTTCTCGATATTATTACCTTGAGCTGTACAGTGGAAATGGATGGTGAAAGCAACATAAACACGTTGTGAACTGAATAAATTAACTATTAAACCCAGAGTTGAAGTGTAACATTATTCAACGAAACCAGCGTAAAAGTCGTCTAATGGCTGATTTTTCGTGTGTCATGGTGGAACCTATCATTCTAGAGACGCTTACGACTACGACTAACCGATGCTACGTCCGAACACTATCCTACGATTGTACAACATCCTCCACCCGTAAAGGTGGATCTTTGAGCATCAGTTCTTCGAACGTCACTATCCGCTTCCGGAGTCCTTCAACCAGCTCTTTCGTCGCATCCTTTGGCAGCTCCCGATCGACTTCGTCCGTCGATCCCTCAACGCAGACTTTCGGATCCTTATCCACAGTATCTTCAAGTGGCAACGGAAGTGGCTCCGTTGGTTTCTCCAACGACTCCATCGATTCGATTGTGTTGTTGTTCATCTCAACCAGCGGTTTCTTGGACAGTCCGTCGGCCTCCGTTGCGTCTTCGACTGTGGAGGATTCGGATGATTTTTCCACGATCGCTTGGGCTGGCGGCTTTCGTTTGTAGCTTTGGATGTAAAAGTTCATGAACAACGCAAGGAATATGGAGGCGTTGATTAGCAGAAGCGTGGAGATGAATCGCGGGAATGGACAGCCAGTCACTAACGCGTTGATGCAGTGAGCGATGCAAAGGATGAACTGAACCTGGAAGAAAGAAATTCATTTTTTTAAACCGTCCAATTTAAACTGTAATTTAAATTGCAATTATTTTGAAATCCATGCCGCTGTTGTATTATCGCAAGAGTGTAATATCAATTTCAGTTTTAACTGAATTTATGAAAAGTAATCGTTTCACGAATCGGTAATACATTAATTTCCCATATCTCTCCCTCGCGTAGGTATCCCTCTCGGTACAAGTTTTTGTTAATTCAAGCAAAATGTGATTAAACTGTCATTGCATTGTTTGCAGCGGTCCTCCGACATTCGCTTCGGCCATGTGTATGACCAGCTCTGGTAGCATTAAGCGATTGAGAGCGTTCGGGATTTCGTATCTCACCTGATTTGCATAATCATTGGTCCCCGCGTTATGCAAATTAGACACCTACATCCGCCCCGAAATCCGTAATGGTAATAAACTTTTCGATCCGCGCAGCCCAATGACTCGATTCGAATCGGTTGGCCGTGGCCGATAGGGGTTCATACATACATAATGGGTTGAAATTATAGAGAGAGGAGGACTTACGATCTGAACCTCGGTCATGTACTTTTTCCACCAGAGATACTTCTGGAAGCGGGGTCCCATCGCCGAGAGCATATAGTAGAAGTACATCAGCACATGCACGAAATTGTTAATGATGTTGGGGAAAGTCGCATTGCCACCTGCGGAAGTAATAAATTGGATGTAGTTTAGCGTATAGCAGACACATTTAGTGGTTAGTTGTAGAGGGATAGGACGGAGTAACGGATGCTGGAATATCAAATGATGCCCTAGGGAATCTCTATGAGTCGTTTGTCGAATTGAGTCGACAAAATATTAAATCCATACTCTACACGTTACAATGTTATTGTTGTGCTAGTATCTCACCCTCAAATAATTTACGAAACATATTCATTTCAGCATCAAATTTTTGGATTTTACAATATTTATCGAACCGAACACAAACACATTTTGATCAGTAAAATATATAAGATGTAATGAAGAGAAATTTACTATTTCGCATGAAACTGTAGACTTCATTTAGCAAAATAATATTAATATTTTCCGATAGCTTCCGTTATTACTCTCTCATAGAATGAATGTAAGTCTATTGACATAAGGACCGTATCGTTAATTATGGGTACGCTCAAAACACAGCTTTATTTCAAATATTGCATTTATTTTTCAGTTCTGATATCAAAATATTGTATCTTATGAATGAAAGAAAGGAGTAACAGTAAAAAATAATCAAGATTCTGATTTTCGCGCCAATGATCGCACCTGCTTCTTGATGTCCCTCATTAGGTTCTGGACAACCATCTCATCGACTTGTTTGCTCACATTTATCCAATCCTTTTTGAACTGCTCAAGGTCATCGGCTGCCTTGTCCTTCTTCCGCAGTCGTCCCTTCATCAAAGCCCAAAATTTTTCAATAGGTCTTATTTGCGGACAATTTGGAGGATTCATCTCCTTTTCCACAAAATCGACATTATTCTCGCGATACCAATCCAAGGTCAAACGTGCATAGTGGCATGATGCCAAATCAGGCCAAAATAGTGTCGGACCAGTGTGCTTTCGGATGAGCGGTAACACACGCTTTTGGAGACATTCTTTCCGGTAAATTTCACCATTCATATTCCCGACAGTGAAGAAAGGAGATGATTTCATGCCACATTGACAAACAGCTTGCCAAACCAGCACTTTCTTACCGAATTTTTCGCAAAAAATTGACTTCTCCGCGTTCGGGACATCTGTTCCTTGCTTTACAGTGTAAAACTGTGCCCCAGGAAGAGTTTTGTAGTCCAGTTTGACGTAGGTTTCATCATCCATGACGATGCACAGTTCGCGTTTGCTTAAAATCCCATCGTAAAGCTTACGGGCACGGGTTTTCACGGAACTTGCCTGAATTTGGCTGCGTTTGGGACATTTTTGCTTTCTATATGCCTTCAGTGAGTTACGTTCTTTGGCACGTTGAACCATACCGATTGATGTTCCACACTTTTTTGCGCAATCCCGTATCGATAATTCCTTTTTTCTTTCAAATTGCCTGCAAATCTTTTTATCCAAGTTTGGCTTGGATGGCCCAGGTTTTCTGCCGCGACCGGGTAGATCCTTCAATGTATTATACATACCAAATCGCTTGATAGCGTTTTGGACCGCATGGACGCTTACTCCTTCCGCCTTCGCCAATTTTCTCATTGATATTCCTGTTTCGGAGCAGTATCTGGTCACAATGGATTTTCGTTTTTCTTCTGTTAGCCCTCTCATGATTGCACTTTTAGGAAAAAACAGGAAGTGGGTTATATCTATGGTATAACCGCAAGGGTGACGTAGGACTATCGTTGATTTAGAGATCATTTGTTTGAAGTTGAATCTAAATCCATCCTGAATGAATGAATAAATAAATATTTGGGTGACTTCAAAAACGAGAGTGTTACGTTGGAGACTCAAGGTTTTATGCATCCAATATTGGATACAAAAAACCTTGTTCTGACGAATAATCTTCAGAAGCTTTCCTGCTAACTGCACTTGATTGACAAATCACAAAACCAAATATATGTGGTCGCAGTATTATATGGATAGAAAACATTAAAATAAACTCGCTTGAATGTAATTTTCAATTCCAAGGGGAACTGGCAGATTATTTTTCAGCAACGATCATTTTTTTCCAGGTTTCCTCTCGATAACCAGCAAACGAAAAGAGTTGCGCGCGTGTATGTGTGTGTGTGGCGGCTGCTTCTATGTCTTCCCGAGGAACCGTATTTCGATGCTGATACTCTCTTGGTCACGAGAGTATCAGCATCGGCTTTTCTGCGCTCCCTCACAGTTAAAACAAACTGATTGCATTTCAGGTCAGGTCAGGCCAGGTAATCCCTCGATCCCTCGCCGTTCAGCTCGTTCAGTAACGATGTTATCTTGTCGATGTCCTCAGGCGTCGTGCACAAATTACGTAACGCTAAAAATCCGAATTTTGAACCACCTCTCCCCCCCCCTTTCGTAACGCAATTTCCTATCTCTAATAAACAGAAAGTAACGCAACATCTACCCCCTCCCCCCTTATCGCGTTACGTAATTTGTGCAAGACGCCTCACGAAAAATGAATCGGTTTCACCACCAGAATATCATTTCAGTATGCTTTTCGTGCGTGATTGAATCGAGAGAAGGTGTGGTTTACGATGGCAATTTGGAAGGCAAACTAGAGGAGAATGAACTCTCTGAGTATGAAAATTTCGGCGACTGAGCAATAATCGATTGAAAATTATATAATTTTCGCGATACGAAACATTTTCCGTTTTTCATGTAATGCATCCAATATTGGATACGAAAATATCCTACTGATGGGAAAGAATAATCTTCAGAAGCTTTCCAGCTAATTACACTTGATTGAAAAATTACGAAATCAAATAGTATTTGGTCGCTGTGTTCGCCATATAATTAGAAAACATTAAAATAAACTCTTTCGCATGGATGTATTCTTCAATTCCCAGGGAACTGGCAGATTATTTTTCAGCAACGATTAGATCTTTCCGGAATTTTCTCGATGCTGTATGGCATCCAAACGAAAATTCTCGTTTCAGTTTGGCCTGCAAAAAACTTTTCTAAACTCTAATCCATCAAATTTGGAGCCCTGAAAAGGGCCGATGATTATATGCTAAGCTAATATAGCACCCTCTCCTTGGATTCGATGGGCCAGCTGAATGTCCTTGGGCATGATGTGACGCGTTTTGCGTGGATAGCACACAAATTTGTATCTTCGAATAAGCCTCCTGCAGCGTCATAACCGCGGAACTTTGGAAGCGCAAGTCGGTTTTGAAGTCCTGAGCAATTCCACGATCCAAAAGCTGCAAAGGTAGCTTGCGGATCAGCAATTCGGTCGACTTCCGATAGCGATGAATTTCACGCAAAGTTCCCGGTCGATAGCGATGTGGCTTCTTCACCTATCCTGCGGCTGGTGCGCTTATCCGAGCTGCTTTCGTGTGCCTTACCACTGAAAGACTAACTATCTATCTGCTTGGTCCCAAACAAACGAGTCATCACGGTGCGAGAGTAGAGTAAGAAATGAACGAAAGCAAAGGAAGCGTCATTTTATAACCTGTTTTCGAAGCTATCATTAAGCTATTGAAACAATTTTCCGACTCAATAAATAGCAATCATATAACTCTTGGACATTTTATTTTTTGTATGAAATGATTATCACTGTTCCGTTGATCCGAAGCAGAATGAATCACGCTTAAAGAAGGAATGGATTTTTTCTTGGAATTTACTCAGCAAAAATAATGCCCTTTCCCAACACTTAAAAACGACAAACGGTAAACAGTTTCATCAAAGTGATTTCTTCGATATGGGGATATATTCACTACATCATGTCATGTATTTCATATTCTTCATTATGAAATCCATATCCATGGCACCTATCGGTATCGAATTATCATCGACACCACGATTTTCGCTAAATGCTCCTTTCAGTTCGGCCTGTAAAAAACTTTCTGAACTCTAATCAAACTTGCTGAACTCTAATCCATCAAATTTGGAGCCCTGAAAAGGGCTGTTGATTATATGCTAAGCTAATATAGCACGCTCTCCTCGGATACGATGGGCCAGCTGGATGTCCTTGGGCATGATGTGACGCGTTTTGCATGGATAGCACACAAATTGGTATCTTCTAATAAGCCTCCTGCAGCGTCATAACCGCGGAACTTTGGAAGCGCAAGTCGGTTTTGAAGTCCTAAGCAATTCCACGAACCAAATGCTGCAAAGGTAGCTTGCGGATCAGCAATTCGGTCGACTTCTGATAGCGACGAATTTCATGCGAAGTTCCCGGTCGATAGCGATGTGGCTTCTTCACGCTTCCTGCGGCTGATGCGCTTATCCGAGCTGCTTTCGTGGTGCCTTACCACCGAAAGACTAACGAGCTGTCTGCTTAGTCCCGATGAAACGAGTCCTCACGGTGCGAGAGTAGAGTAAGAAATGAACGAAAGCAAGGGAAGTGTCATTTTATAAAACATAAAAGAATCGAATGTAAACCCCACCCTCTTTATTGTATGAGCTTACTGTATACTCACGAATATAATAAGGGTGGGATTTAGATTCTATACTTTTATGGTTTATAAAATGACGCTTCCTTTGCTTTCGTTCATTTCTTACTCTACTCTCGCACCGTGAGGACTCGAGCTCGTTATTCTTTCGCAGACAGCTCGTTAGTCATTCGGTTTTAAGGCACACGAAGTCAGCTCGGATAAGCGCACCAGTAGCAGGATAGGTGGAGAAGCCACATCGCTATCGACCGGGAACTTCGCATGAAATTCGTCGCTATCAGATATCGACCGAATTGCTGATCCACAAGCTACCTTTGCAGCATTTGGTTCGTGGAATTGCTCAGGACTTCAAAACCGATTTGCGCTTTCAAAGTTCCGCGGTTATGACGCTGCAGGAGGCCTATTCGAAGATACCAATCTGTGTGCTATCCATGCAAAACGCGTCACATCATGCCCAAGGACATCCATCTGGCCCATCGTATCCGTGGAGAGCGTGCTATTAGCTTAGCATATAATCAACGGCCCTTTTCAGGGCTCCAAATTTGATGGATTAGAGTACAGAAAAGTTTTTTACAGGCCGAACTGAAAGGAGCATTTAGCGAAAATCGTGGTTTCGATAATAATTCGTTACCGATAGGTGCCATGGATATGGATTTCCTTATGAAGAATATGAAATACATGACATGATGTAGTGAATATATCCGAAGAAATCACTTTGGTGAAACTGCATTATAAAATTATTTGTGTACGAATGCCGCAATCGATAGTCGACTCTAATTTGCGCTGGGTAATTTCCTCGGAGGACTCGATTGCTCCTTTGAGCATTAATAATCTCTTTCTGGCAAAACGATGTGGTATGAATCACATTATTTGAATGATAGAATGAAGAAGTTTTCTGCCAATTTCCTTCAACCTCCAAACGTATCTTTCTCCCGTTTGTCGTATTCGCGTTCGCTAATCCTCTCTCACAACACCCATTTCTAGTTTGAGAAATTGTTGAGTAAACATTGTTTGCCAGTGCGCGTAGAGCGGGAATTCCTAAAGATTCATTGCACCTCTAATAAATTGCCGAAAGACGTGGTCTTACGTTGATCGCACTTGATTGAAAAAATCCAAAACGAAATGTATTTGGTCGAAGCATTATATGAGTAGAAAGCAAATAATCGCTCGAAAATGACTTGATTTTTGCGATGTGAAACATTTTCCGTTTTTCATGTTATGCATCCAATATTGGATACGAAAATTTCCACTGATGGGGAAAAAAATATTCAGAAGCTTTCCTGTTAATTGCGATTGATTGAAAAATAACAAAACCAAATGTATTTGGTTGCAGTATTATATGGATAGAAAACATTAAAATAAACTATTTCGCATGAATGTATTTTTCAATTCCCAGGGGAACTGGCAGATTATTTTTCAGCAACGATGATAGCAACGAGAATTCCGCGCGTGTATGTGTGTGTGTATGTGTGTGTGTGGCGGCTGCTCCGATGTTTCAAGCGGAACCGTGGCATCACTCTCCTCCTGATGGATTCCCTTTTGGCCTTAGGTGCACAAACAGGCTCTTGGTGACACCGTTCATCAGCGCATTCATGATAAACGAAATTAGCTTCACAACAACAGCGACAACATGCTTCAATCGCTGTTCAATCATAACTGAGTGGGTTTACGAGCGGCGCTCGCTTATATACCGATTTTTGATTCCAATAGCCTGTTTTGAAAGCAATTTTAAGACTATTGAAACAAGTTTTTGGGTGAAAAAGTAACAAGTATATGACGCGTAGACATTTTATCTTTCAAATGAAGTGTTTATCATACCATTTCGTTCAGTTGTTTAAGAGCTATTAACGCTCAAAATCTCGGTCTCCAGCGTAACGCTTTCGTTCTCGAAACTTTGGTTTTACACCCCGGTATAGAAATGAAAGACGTAGTCCTACGTCAAAACGATCTTTTAACAATGCTAACTGAACGCTAACTGTGTCAACAACAGGAGAAAAATAAACAGCTGTCAAAACAAGCTATAGTCTTTTTCAGACGGAGACTCTAAGGCGTACCCATAAATAACGATACGGTCCTTAGGACTATTTCTTTGATTTCTATATAGGGGGAGCTCTACGAAAAATGTAACGATTTATGAAGAGTTTTCAAACGCATATTACTCAAAATGGTTATTGCGACATATGTTGTGTTGTATATCATGAGACAGGAAATTTATCCAAAATTTCTTTTGCTTGAAACATGAACAGTGAATATAGTAAAAAAAAGTTAACAATTAGACGATTTCATTGGGTATGTTTTCTTTCGATTCCACTATCCACTCGCTTCCTCCCCAACGCAACAAGCAATCTTTTTGTCTAAATTCGGGCGTTAGCTCATAATGTGAGTTGACGCGTAAAATGAATTATTCTCCATTTACCGATAATAGGCATTAATTTTATATTATACGTACAGTCCAATCAATTTGTGCTCAATTCATGTTTTTATCGTGTAGGTCTCTCTACTAACAATTTGTGTAATTGTGGTCCAGGATGTCATAATATCCAGTATGTTGTTTGGTTATGTAAAATGCAATAAATGAATTTAAATGGCTGCTGATTTAGAAGATCGAAAGGGTATACCCACGTAAATTAAATTATGATAGCTTGTGTAGTCGCGATCTTAGAGGGCTATAAAGTTATTACAAACAATGTTCCGGACAAAGTGGTAACGAAGGAGTTAATGCTATTTTTATCTATAATATATTTTTGTAGTCATAGATTGATTTGACTCAGGCTTATATTTATGTAGATCTTAACTATTTAGACTTGTGTTTAAAAATGATACATGATGACTCTTTGTCTTCTTCTGCATGATTGAATAAACAGAAGAAGAGGGTAGTAAAGGATTTAATGGTATTTTTGTGTACATTTTTGAACAGAATGCGGTACCGAATTCTACCACGTTATGCCATCTAACTCGCACATACAGGAAACGGGTTTTCCAGGGCATCAATTTGATGTATCAAAAAAGAAAAAAATATAGATTTTGAACAATGAAAAACTCAATTTAAATGCAATTACTACACACAATCACAGTCCTATGTCAAGATCCCGTCCGTGTCCCTAGGCTCAGACCCATCAACTTTTTTTTTAAAAATGATTATTATGAAATTTTTCCCAGTTCCCAGTTTAAATCAATCCCAGTTCAAATAAGAGAATTAAATTGGCATTCGCCTTAAATTTGAATCCATTCTTACTTCACCTGACGTGTAAATTTACCACTACAAGTTGGACTCGATTATATATAGTCGACCATTTTTTTTCAACAATTACTTTCAAATCCTATACATAATCGAATCTCAAGAAAACAATTTTTTCATTAATGTATGAATGTCAAACATTAAAAGAAAATAGATTTTTTGTGATTCGATTATGTATTGGATTCGAAAATTAACGTTGAAAGTGAAATTGCGATTATATATAATCGAGTCCGACCTGTATTATGAAAAAAGCATCTGTTTAGATGCATACGACATTGCACTCAGAGCTGATTAACCCCAAGAAATAATGGATGGAATTGTTCGCGCTGTTTTCCGCTTTGGGAACATTCTCCACAATCGAATAATGGTACTCGGTTCCACGAAAATGATTTCACTTAATGTGCTTTGGCGATATTCAAATGTGGCCAATATTCGATTACCGCGGATAGTTATTGTCAGTGCTCTCGTGGCCGAGTGGTTGGCGTTTCACATTATAATGCCGGGAGTTTGGGTTGAATTCCCGTTCTGGCCGAGGGATTTATCGTCAAGGAAATTTCTTCCGACTTGCACTGTTACTATGTTATTGTTTTGCTTATATTCCACCCTCAAATAATTTACGAAACATATTCATTTGAATAAAGTTGGTTTCGGCATCAAATATTTGGCTTTTACAATATCTATCGAACCGAACACAAACACATTTTTATCAGTAAAATATATAAGATGTAATGAAGAAAAGTTTACTATCGCGCATTCTAGAGCTTGCCACTCCAGAATACATTCAAGGCGTATTATTCGGTATAGAAATCTCAACTAAGTACTACTAATAAAATTGACGCGAGTAATACCTACGTTGAGAAGGCAAAAGTTCCACTGGGAACGTTAGTGCCATCCATGAAGAAGAAGGGCAGTTATTGTTCGAGCTACTCAAAGTGACAGATGGATCCCGCGCGCGTTGTTTTGGGTAGTTTGCTAAGTGATGAATGTGTTTGTTTTCGTATTCACAGCGACAGTTGAGAGACACAGAGGACAGCGAGGCCTTCAATTTTCAAGTTTTTCACAAAAAAACCACATTCATTTGGAATTTATCTCGAACTAATTGAAAGTTTTTAAGATGCACGAAAGTTTTCATTCGCACGTTAAAGCTGCGTTTTCCTAACAGCATTTTTTAAATTTTTTTGACGTAGAACTACGTCTTTCAGGAAGGGCGTCAAATCAGAAAACAGGTTACGTTTTTATGATATAAAGTTAACGTTAATAACTATTTTCACAGCGAACAAATTCTGATACTTTGCACACCAATCGGAAATTCTCTAAGATTCTTTTGATATACTACGCAGTACAATCCACTAATGCCTAAACAGTTTCAATTAATGAAAACTGGAAGCATTCCCATTCTCTCATACATTTGTTCTGCCGATTTGTGTGCATTCCCGAACAGAGCTGTCAATAACGATCAACTGATACATTCGTTTCTGCCCGTTTTCAACTTATTTGGTTTAAATAAGCCATCCGCGATTTGAAGCCACACCACTTCTCGTTTGGTGGTCATCGAAGCAACATGGTTCCGGAGAGCGTCGAGCGGGAGAGGATTGTTTTCTTGTCGGGTGAAGGAGGAGTATGGAATAGAGTTTCTTTCCACAAGGGCCTTTCTCAGGTCTAGAGGCGGAAACCAAAAATAGAATAGAATGAAAACACAGATGCGAGTGAGCTAGCAAGACGCATCGAGCGGATATCATTCATACCTGATGCTGATATCCCACACATACACACACAGCTCAATACAAGGAGAGAAAGCCCTCTGTATCGATATGTGCTACAACAAAGAAGAGCAGCATACGATAATTTTTCGTGCTAGTGCGCGGATATGGAAGAGTATCCAGAATTTTGGAATATAGATATACACTGCATTTATTTAGATAAACGTATATTTGATGGAAGTATGCTTTCAAATTCCAGCAGGGTAACCTTACTGTTGCATGTTGTGGGATACGATCACATCTCAAGCGGAATATGTGAGCAAAAGGGTTCATAGTTTGTGATCGATATCTGAGAGGGTAGGAGAAAGTCTGATGCGAGTTGAACCAAATAAACGAGAAGTGCTGATAGCTTTCGACTCTACTCGACTCTTTTGAGTCTACTGAAGTAATAAAAATTATAGGAGGTTGTGTCCAAGATACGACCGCATTGTTGACGTAGAACTAAGCTGTTATTTTTTATAAGTCGCTTGTTTATACCTCCGGATATTATTCTATAGTGCTGTGAAATTTTAGAAACAACTGCTTAGTAGAATAATCTCTGAAATATTTTTTCATTGTAGAATTAGTTGACGATAATTGATTGATGATTCATTCTTGCCCTCGCAGAACAATACACTAGTTGATCATATGTCGCAATTAATTTCATGTCAATGTATTGAAAATTTACGTTGAACGCTATTCCGGTGGCCTTTTTCGCAATTGACATAAACTCGGCTACAGTCGATTATATACATGTTGCACCAGCACCATTATTCCACATCTCATAACTACATCAATATATCTAACTACTAGGAATATAAACACTTCTCATCATTTTACGTTATTCTCAAAAGAAACGATTCTGTTTATATCACTGGCCTCGAAAAAAGTTGCACAACTTTCTCATGCTCGAGATAAGCGCAGCTGCCACCCTTAGTAGAGGAAATTTTTCTACTGGTAAGCGAAACCTAATCACATACGACATTCCAGAACGACATTTACTTTCTTGGTATCTAAACAAGCGAAATAAACTCTTTTTGTTAATATCAACAACCTAGAAAATAGTAGCATTGCTTTATTATGATCAAGATTAGCGCAATCCTAGTTAATGGCAGTTTTGCGACTGGCACGCGAACCCAAATAACTTATAACATTCCAGTACGACATTCAAGATGCTTGGTATTCCCCAAATGATTTTTTTGGCACACAACCTTAATGCCTGCTTCGCCATAACGTCAGTTTAATGCATTCATGCAATGCCAAAGGCACCAACAAAACAAAACAAAACAAACAATGTTAACTGCTTGGAAAAAGACTGAATTATGCCACACAGCTCGACTCTGCTGTAAAACCCATCGATGCGAATTCGCTGATGAGTTTGTCAATAGCGACCGCCTTCATCACCAGTGGGGGGAGCTTGATTTTGGTTACAGCCTGGGTAACGGCGCTTACATTTTCGACCGACGCGCCGAAGTCGCCGAAGTCGCCTACTTCGCTGTTGTTCGATGCGATGTCACTCGCGAAGGCTTGGTTCAGTGCGAGCGCTTTTCACTGCACCAACATCGCGTGCTTCACTAGATGACGCTTGCCTCGAAATTTGATTGCCCTTGGCAATGCGTTCGCTTTTTGCAGTGCTCGAGGCAGCCTTTCTCTTCTTCTTGCTCATCACACACTACGCGAAGCGTCCAATTTATGACGCGGAAAGAAAAACAGACGATACGAATAACGCCAAAAACGAACTGAAAAAACCACACGATGATATCCAAGTTGGATTACCACTGGTGGGGTCCAATCTTAGATCGACGCGCAGCAAAAGCAAAGTGAACTGGATTGCTCAACAGTCCGATGCCGAATGAAAGTTTGCCTTCTTCTTCTTTCTTTGTTTTTAAGAGGCTTTAAACTTTGCAGTTCATTCGCCTCTAGAAGTTTGCCTCAGCGAGATCCACTGTTTATACTCTAGGCAAGTATTCCCCTTCATCGTTCTTCTTTTCCTTTGTTCACGGAGACTTTAAATCCTACGATTTCCCTTTCGCTGCTCGTCGATAAGTTGCTCGTTATTGACAGCTCTGTTCGGGAAAGCACACAAATGGACAGAACAAATGTATGGGAAAATGGAAACGCTTAAAATTTTCAAGTAATTTAATCATTCACAAGCCAGGAGATTCTAATGTATGGCATATTAAACAAATCTTAGGGAATTTCCAATTCGTTTACTATGTAAATCAACAAAATCTGTTCGCGGCAAAAATAGTTATTGACGTTAACTTTATTTCATAAAAACGTGAACTGTTTTCTGATTTGGCACCCTTAATGAAAGACGTAGTTCTACGTCAAAAAATTAAATAGCTAAAAAGTTATTACAAAAATTTCGAAGTATTCCAAAATAATATCCAAAGTGATAAACAAGTGGATTGAATAATATAATTCCGTAGTTCTACGTCGAGAACTGCGGTCGTGTCCTAGATACAACCCATTACAATTTTTTTTCTGACAACGATTTTTGCTGACGAAGTTTCCGACGAACGAATATCTTATTGTGAACAGTTTTTTATATTGTTTTATTGTTTTTCAATGTGTGACCTGATGAAGTTTTTTAAGCGGATTAAATTGTTTAGACAATTTTGAACAATTTTTCATGTATGTTATATTTTTGTTTTCAAATTGGAATCGTCTCTATTATGTCTATCATGATCTTGGTTATGATGGACTATTTTTATTTTTTGTTGTTTTTATTTTGTATTAGTATAAAAAAATAAAAGTAGTCTACAAGAGTTTGAGCGGTCTGTTGCGGACACGAATGGGTATCGGCTTGTTTTTTACATTGTAATATTTACGAATTTATATATGTAAAATAAATAGTTCGTTTTTTTTTTTGGCTAAACTGGTTTCAATGCTGAGAATAAGACATTATCTTTTAGATAACTCGCCTTGCTCAAACACGTTCAGGGGAAGGAGGCGGGACCATCATCATCATCATCAACTCAGTCTAGCATAGTTTTAGTTGCACGAAGTTTATTTTTCCCTTGGACTAGTTATTTTTAGACATTTTTATTGAGGCTATTGATATTATTTAGATAAACAAATGCATCTCAAGGAGAACATAGAATATTCTATGCTATCCTAAAGGTTTATGCAACTTTTTCCATTTAACGATATCCATTGTGCTAAATGGGGGTTCCATGCAGGATACAGAAAGGACATCAGACCCATCCCGAAACAGAACGGGTAACCTTCATTCTCCCGTTCGATTTGAATAATCATATTACTGAACGTAAATCCATCTTCGCATTGCAGCACATCAACTCCGCAATGCTTCAAGATGTCAGTAAGATTAGATTGAGAAAAAATGATAGGGGTGGCGTCCAGGACACCATCACATTGTTGATGGAGAACTACCGTATTATTGTATTCAATTCGCCATATGAACTGATTCTGAACGAACTGATTACAAGTGAACTGTTTGGGAAGGAATGATGTGCAGCTGATTGAATGCATGTGGAAATGCTTGATAGATTATATTTTTGGATTAGGCTGGGAAGGAATTGAGTTCACCTCTGTTTCTTAAAATCGACGTAAAAATAGCGCAACTAGAACTTTATAAAAATTTGCACTGGCTGTAAAATGTGATGATATATTTCTCTAAAGTACCTTTTTGTACTACTCGCACTTTACACAAAATCGTTTCGCTCTCTGACCGCTCTGCAAACGAAATGGCCGAGAGTTCCAAAAATTACAGGTCCTAGCTGTGGTATACCAAGTGGCCTATAATTTCCGTCCGTTAAATTTCTTATTAATAATATCGCCGTATATTCCCTTCTCATTTGGTAAAATTGAGAAAAAGAAATAGTAGAGAATTACGACTTATAGATGGCATTGCGTATTATATAGCATTACTAGCTGACCAGGCAAGCTTCGTTCCGCCCAAGATGGATTTTTTTCATTCACGTTTTCATGCTAAGCGAATGTTTATGGGTCCAATCGCAGAACTGTTTAGTGATTGATCTATTGACTGACCCTTTACAAGTTGCTTTCAACTATAATCTCCTACTACTACTACCAAAACTCGTCATTGCAATATTAAAATATTTCCAGACACAATTCTCGTTCAAGATTTTTCAAACACTTGCAAATAACATGTTTCTCCCTTACATGGAGTACATATTTTATACAGAAAATATAATAAAATGATAACATTTCAAATCGAACGATTTCTTTCTCGGGTTTTGCGCTTACCCTTTTGCATGATTAGGGATATGCAGAAAGGGGGAGGAGTGTCAAACCACCGTAGAAACGTATCGTGCTCTCTAAAAACTCCACATAACAAATTTTATTCCGTTTACTTGATTAGTTCTCGAGCCATGCAGAAATTTGAGTTTCATTTGTATGACAGTCTCCCCTTAAAAAGGGGGTAGGAGTGTTGAATCACCATAAAAACATTTCTTACCCTCTGAAACCTCCACTCGCCAAATTGGATTCCATTTTCTTGCTTTGTTCTTGAGTTATGCAGACATTTGTGTTTCATTTGTATGGCAGGAAACGTTTCATTTTCGGCAGAAAAAATGTCTTTCCGTGTCCTGAAGCGTCAAGTCCAAACGATGTCAACGGGGATCGAACCAAAGCTGGCTGGAATGTAAGGCTGTATTACATGACCACGCTATGCACATAGCTATTGGTGCTGTTGGGTAAATGCGTGATAATATTACATCTCGTTATAAAATAAAGTTGGAAAGTGTTTTCTAAGCGTAAGAAAGAGAGCATAATGGAGATTTGTATCCATCGCGGTCTGGGCCGTGTGTTTGGCAAACTATACGAAAAGCTTTTTTGCTATGTCTCCTGTTTTGGAGACATAGCGGAAATTAAAAAGTCGTGATACGGACCGCGTATTTCAAAAACGCATTGTTTTTAACACGCGGTCCGGGGGATTTTTCGTCAAAGAAATTTCTTCCGACTGGCACTGTGGTCACGCGTATTCTAGAGCTCGCCACTCCAGAATACATTCAAGGCGTATTATTCGGCATAGAAATCTCTAAAAAAAAGTACAATAAGTACTACTGATAAAACTGACGCAAGTAATACCTACGTTGAAAAGGCAAAAATTCCACTGGGAACGTTTGTGCCATCCAAGAAGAAGGTCCGTTCAAAAAGTGTCAAGTCAAAGTATAAATGAGTATTTTCGTTCTATATAATAAGAATGATTTTGAGGATTAAAATACATTGCCTTATTTAATGTAATCTCTCGTAAATTTTCTCAATGATTTCTGCATTCCATATCTGATGTGAGAATCCGAGAGACTGTCTGACACCTTCACCTCTTCGTTCAAAACAAACCATTTCTTTTTTTGTAAACCAAATAATTTCTCATAATTTTGTATATACAGTAAGTCAAAGGTTAGAATGATAACCAGAAATTTTTTTTTCCAGTCTGGAGGAAATTCATGAGCAGAATTCTTTTGGAGTCTCTAAAACTTATGCTAACACGGCAATCATTTGTAAGGAAATTACAACACGGAAACGGACACAACAACACGAAGGTGTATGATAGCAGTAAATCAGTAAATTTGATTTATAAATTAAACCATTTACAATGCTTATTAACGTATATATAAAATCCGCCGGCATTATCACATATGATCTCCAATTTTTGCTCATTTTTTTTGACGTAGGACTACGTCTTTCATTTCTGTACCGGGGTGTAAAATCAAAGTTTCGAAAACGAAAGCGTTACGCCGGAGACCGAGATTTTGAGTGTTAATAGCTCCTAAACAACTGAACGAAATGGTATGATAAACACTTCATTCGAAAGATAAAATGTCTACACGTTCTATACTTGTTACTTTCTAATTCAAAAACTTGTTTCAATAGTCTTAAATTTGCTTTCAAAACAGGCTATTGAAATCACCAATCGGTATATAAGCGAGCGCCGCTCGGAAATCCACTCAGTTCTAATTGAACAGCGATTGGAGCATGTTGTCGCTGTTATGGTGAAGCTCTTCATTTATCATGGAAGCGCGGATGAACGGTGTCACCAAGAGCCTGTTTGTGCACCTTAGGCCAGAAGGGAATCCATTAGGAGGAGAGTGATGCCACAAACTGTTCCCCGGGAAGATCTCGAAGCAGCCGCTACACACACACACACACACCCATACACGCGCGGAATTCTTTCCGTTTGGCATTCTTTGTGTGGACACCGACTGGACAACATCGTTGCTGGACGAGCTGGACGGCGAGGGATCGAGTGCCTTTCTTAAGGCAAGAGGGTGGAGGTGGTAGCGCTGGATTAAATAGAGTAGAGTTTTCAAAGGGCCTTTCTCAAGGCTAGAGACGAATGAACTGCAAATGTTTAAAGTCTCTCTAATACAAGACCTTCCTTCCTTCCCTTCCGTTTGGATGCCATTCAGCATCGAGAAAGATCCGGAAAATAATCTGCCAGTTCCTCTAGGAATTTAAAAATACATTCATGTGAAAGAGTTTATTTGAATGTTTTCTATCCATGTAACACTGTGACCAAATATGTTTGCATCAAGTGCTATTAACAGATGCTTATCGAGTTAGCATAAACCACTGGTGGGCTTCCAGTATCGAGGAAAATGTGGAGATATCAAATCGTTACTGAAAATAATCTGCCAGTTCCTCTGGGAATTTAAAAATACATTCATGTGAAAGAGTTTATTTTAATGTTTTCTATCCATGTAACACTGTGACCAAATACATTTGGTTTTGTGATTTTTCAATCAATCGCAATTAACAGGATAGCTTCTGAAGATTATTCTTCCCCATCAGTAGGATATTTCCGTATCCAATATTGGATGCATAAAACCTTGTGTCTCCAACGTAACGCTCTCGTTTTCGAAGGTCTCCAAATATTCATTCATTCAGAATGAATTCAGATTCAACTTCAAACAAATGATCTCTAAATCAACGATAGTCCTACGTCACCCTTGCGGTTATACCATAGATAGAACCCACTTCCTGTTTTATTTCTGAGCCTTCAATGTTATAAGGTGGGTCAAATATCATTCAATAAAACGTAGGTCTCGAGTAACTCATCAACATAAATATGAAATTCAACAGTTAACTAATAAAATCAACCGCAGAGGCTTGTAATTTTTCTCATTTTTTCATGTCTGAAATAGCTTCCGGCATTTGGAATGACAAATTCGGCTTACGTTTTGAAAACCTACTCTACTGATTCGTCCATGATATCTGGTTACACTTGCAAACGTAGTTAGTGGGCATCTGTTAATAAAGAAGGAGGAGGTAATGAAATTGTTTTCAAAACAATTTTTTTTTTTTCTATCTTGTTCAGACAGAGTGAACCAAATGTCAGAGACTAATTGTAATTACTGAATATTTCATGTCTTTCATTGACTGCAAGTACTCTTTTTCAAAATCAGCCTAACCCGTTTATTTTTGAAATATATAGTATTCTTAGAAAAGCAAGAATTGCTTGGTTCACTCTGGTTGAACACAATTATAAATCTTCAATATTTTCGGAATATAGCAGTGGCCTCGAATTCGAAATCAAATATTTTCATCGAGAACCTCTTCTTCTTTTTCTTTATTATAGTGACTTTCAACACATTTCGACTGGTTCGTCACTTTTAATTCCATTTTTGGAAGAATGTCGGGAGTGAGAATTGAACTCGTGATCTCTGCGTGAGAGGTATGGATGTTACCACTACGCCAGATCGCCTCCACACATCGAGAACCTCATACTTTTGAGGAAGAAGTAGATCGTGAAGAACCAGTTACTGGATGCAACGCTGACTGCGAAATTTATTTTCTTGTCGGTTCCACCGTGTTTCTGAGATGTTTGGTAAACGCAGTTAAAATATTATACTTTCGATACAAGAATGAATTCAACCTTGCCTGTTAAGGAATTTGGTCCTTTCTAATGTCCCAAAAATCAAAAATGCACAGAGCCCGATTTGTGATTCTCTCCGCTTTATCTAAACGGGCATGGTATTTCGAAGGCCTTCAATTCACCACGAATTTTACGAAAACTTAAATCAGGATGACGACAAAGATGATAATTTAGACTCAATTTTGTTAACTAATTTTCAAGTTCTGCTAAACGATTATATTTGGCAATTAAACAGTTTAAAATCCATGTCGACTGCATACTGCATAAATGATATGATTTCTTCATTAAATTGTTCATAATAGAATTAATAATAGAATAGAATTACACAATTACGGTACATTGTGGACCAAGTCTTTGAAAAATATGTTTTAGTTCAGTCAGAGTGTTGCTTTAGCAACGAGATAAAACAAACTTCTGAATTCTAAACGCGTGTATTTCAAATGGCACGGTTAAAATTTCCTGAAAGTGTTTACAGTTTGTCATTTAGTGTTTATAAATCTATAATTGCTTCGCTTACATTTCGTGGTTACTCGTAAGCTTCACCCAGATCGGGAATCTTCCTGTTCTAACTGGAACCTACTCAGCCTGTGTAAATTATGTTTTTTTACAATTGTATTAATTGTTTCTTTTGTATTAATTTCTATAAATTTGACCGTTTTTCAGCACATTTCAATAATGATTTTGATCTTTTCACGTCCGCAAACTGACGTTGGATGTTCTAAACAGCCTGGACGACCCAATTCAATTCCTACAAATGATCATAATTCAATAAAGTATCGAGATCGAGTCATTAAATAATTAGTTATTTTGTACCTGATCTATGGATTCGAAAAGGTCTATTCTCGACACTAATGCTCGCAAATAAATTTTATAAAACTTTAAATTCAAATTCAAATAATGATCACTCCTGTTATTTCAATTGATGTTTCCAGAATAATCTAGAAATTACATTTTTTCTCCCTATGCATTGACATTTCCCTGCCTACTTGTAAATGTCAACTTCACTTCGTTAGTAATAGTTTTTAAATAATAGGTCTCCCGTTAATGTGATACCAAAGTAGGTGCGGCGTCACGTAAGGGGCGTACGCAACACAGAGTCAACCAAGTAAACATACCCATTCGTTTAACTGACCTTAAAGAGTTTTTTTTGTAATAATATCATTACACTACCTCTTTAAAGAACAACTAAAACCTGTAAAAAAACATTTGGGGAGGATGATTGTAAGCTACTAAAACTACACAGCTTCAAACTTTGAGTTCGATTTACTCGAAATCATAATTATGTTACTTAGTCCGGTCTGACTGAACATCAACTATATGATCTTCTAAGACGGCACTAATGTTCCTAGAAAAACCTCGCCGTCTCGATGTAGTTTTTCTTGTGTCATTCTAATTAGGTGTGATATCCATGAAAAATATCACTCATTGGGTGTTTTTTTCTATCTCCGTCCTGAACGAAAATCGAACCTGTAACTCCCATAACGACATGTGTAACACTAACTACTGGGCCATTGAAGCCATGGGATCATGTGATCAGAATCTTATTACCTGTGTCGTAAATTACCCGTTTGAGTTCTACCTAAATTATAACACAAACATTGGAACACTTCAACAATTCGCAAACAATTGGAGGTGATTCACGGTTCCGATACTATGCCTTGCTTCAAGAATGATTGATGATCGTTCGCTTATCCCCAACAGCCAAATAAGGCCTTCCAAATTAATTAGTTTATTCGGTCTCAACTTCGCGGCTGCCATGTCACTAACAAACCAACACTTCCCCTCCATTCAAAATTGCAAACCATTAATAATGGAACTTACTTTACCTGTGCAACCGTGAATGAGTGATTATTTTCTGCGGCAGTTAGCCACGGACAGACTGTTAACAAGGCCTGCCGTATCATGGTTGAAGGTTCAATTAATTCGGCGTTCTTCTAACTTTGAGCAGGGAAATAGCGTGATTTGCGAAAGAGTTGTTGATAAACGCTAATGTGAGTGTGTATAAATTTTCTAGGTTCTAACGTGCCAAAAACGGGGAAGCCGTTTACCAGACGCAAATTGTTTCTCGTCGGCCTCACGGTCGTTCTCATATGACCACTTCCCGGCCTGGAAAATAGGTGTAAACGTGAGATCTAACGAGGTGTGGATAATAATGCGGCGGTATTCCACCAAAGGGACCACATTGGCAGAACAACGCACAAAACCCTCCAATAGAGTACGTGGGTTAAATTGTGTGGAATAAATTCCGATTACATTTGATTGCGCTAGGTTTGCCTGGCTTCGAATGGGAATGGTGGGTGGGTGACACCGTGGGAAAACGGGGATCAGGAGCGGAACAATGTTGGGATAGCTTGTATGACAAGGTCTCTCTTGTGGCTCACCGGCAATAAACTTGGTCAAAATCCACGCCTCCATCGGCGTCAACGAGTGATGATACACGTGCAAATCCGTGATCTGGGACTGCTTTTTCCGCAGCACGAAAAATGTCGTGTCAGCAAACTCGGTCAACTTCGAGAGGTAGTACACGTAGCAAAGATTAAACATCTAAAACAAAACAGGAAAAAAAGCAAAAGAGGACAGAGATAAGCGCCGGTGAATTTCGGGGCGATGATGAACGCGAGATGTTCCCGGTGCGTACCCTTCGAGAAAGCGGTCCATCGTCGTAATCCACTGTCTGGCACGTGAGGCTGTATCCTCGTATCCATCCCGCCATTAGGTGCTGGAAAATTTTCAGAAATCGCTCAGATAACAATGGATGGGAAAGGGGGTTTTCGGCGTAATGGAACAAACGGATTACTTATGGGTGTTTGTGTGTGCGCCATATTTCATACCTCGTAAAACATATATCCGCTGAGCAGAACCTGAAACAAGTTGTAGAAGATGATAATTCTCCGCAGGTCCATTGGTTTCCTGTCCCGCATATACAACGGGCCGAGCCAGAGGACCCACAGCAGATAGCAGGTCATCATTCCCAGCGTCGGCAGCGGGTTGTCCATGAAGGGGAGGTGTTTGGCTCGGGGGTCTGCAAAAAAAGAGCTTTCGTTAGTAGGGATTTTGACCTACTTTTGCTAGAACATGTGCAATTTGTCCCATTTCTCATTCCGCGAGAATAAATAATTTGGTGCAATTTAAGCGAATGCCTAATATGATACTTAATTATACATACACCTAAACGTCATGCTATTACGAAGGATTCTCCCAAGCGAAAATCCGCGAACTTTGTTTAAATTCACAAATTTTTAATGGTAAATCCGTGTTTTTTTTTATCCCATTTATTTATTTTAGGCTCATTAGCATTTTAGCTGTAACAGAGCCAAATTTTAATCGTGTACATGTCACATGGTTATCATATCTATAATTAGTACATTACACAGTTGCCATTCGCAAAGTATTCCTTCTATACCATTACATATGGTACATTTACACAGTAGCCATTTGGGCGTAAGAGTTTTCTTTCTGTTCTTCCATTATCCAGGACAGCGGAGCCAGTTGATTGATCATTGTTGAGTTATTTATAGAACAGCAGCCCGATGTGTCTTGCAGAGCAGAGCAAATGTATGGATGAATCGATATCTTATTTCGACCGAGGATCGATCTCCATCGCTGATGATTGTTGCGTGGACGTAGCTATTCTGTAACAACACAAAGATGGTCAATGAGGGTCCTGAGTTTTGAACTCACGATCGATCGCTTACTAAGCGAACGCGCAACCAATGTGGCTACGGAGACCCCCGTAAATCCGTCATCATAAATCAAACCATCCAAGGGATAGTAAATTATCCTACATTTTAGGTGCCGTCGTGCCAAGCTAATGCATCGAAAACTGGGCACTCAAACACTTACGATGACAACTTCAAGTGCTATAAAATATTGACATACGGAGACGAATGAATCATATAATTTAAAGTCTTCGTAAACAAAGGAAAAGAAGAAGTATTGACATATCATAACAGGAAAAATTATTGTTCCTGTAGATTAAGATGGCATTCATGTAAGTTATGAATCACAGAATTTCACTAAATCATGTTATATCTATTCAAAATTTGTAACTGTCTTCATTGTGCCGTGATTTGAAATCCGAACACTTTTCCTTATAATTCCAGACTTATTGTGTCAGCAGCATTTCCTTGAGAGAAATTGTTTATGGATTATTGTCAAGCTTATCATTTCATTGTTATGCTATTATAATCCAGAACCAAACATTAACATAATCAAAAGTTACAAAATTTATTTTATGATTTATTTATAGTCGATAATAACTATGTGAGAATATCGTCTTCCGACACAACTAGCCACTTTACCAGGTAATCAACAACGATCTTTTCATAAAGTTATTGATCTATGCTGGTGAGATGATGGTGTTTGAGGGTATCCAACTTTCTGAAATTTTGTTTTCCTAATTTTTTCACGCTACAAGAATTCTTTTTTCTTCATTGAAAGGAATGCTGTTGCATCCTTTTTTATGAACGAGTAGCGTTTCTCAATCCGATCTTATACTTCATGATATACCGAAGGGTTTTCGGTCTCCCGGATCGAAAATATTGCTCCATACTATCTAGGGATTGAACGGACCAGATTGTAACGTACATTTATTCAACTGCATTAATGAGAAATTTCGTTTCCTTTTGATTCGTCCGAATTTAAAATCATCTTCTGAATGTGCTTTTTCCGGACATGGGTTTGTAAAATGCAGATATTTGTTTTAATTTTAGCCATTTTTTTTATCAACAGCTAGATAAGTGCTTGACACTACAATAAATTGATACAATAGTAACTATCAGTCACATTAATTCAACACCCAAAAGATGTAATGGTTTTTGTATCCTATTGAATATAACGAAAAAGTGTCCGGATTCTGAAGCATCACGGTAATATCTGGAAAAAAATTAAAAATGTGTTGAAAATGTCCTCACAGCACGTAAGCCTTCACATCCAAGAACGAAACACCGTTTAAATTATTTGAAATATTTCATTCGTAAACTGACCAAATTGTATACAATTTTATCTTCGTCTGAACTCTACTTGCATGCGAATGTTCCACTATCAGATGATTTTTTGCCTCTATTGCATTTTTGATATGCAGAAAAATAGAAGATTTCAAACAAAATTACAGAACAAGCGACAATATTGAAAAAATGTGTAAATGATAGCTTCGGATCAAGGTATTAGTCAGATACATACTGTTGGCATCAGATTTGACGAAAGTTACGAACAGCCTAATATACATCATAAATTCATCCACCAAAAACCAACCATGGCGAGAGGTGGAAAGTATGTTGTGAGTTTGTGAAATTGAGTAAATTTAAAAGATGTTTTTCAGAAATTTATGATTCTGGGAACTCTTAATCCATACCGAACCAGAGACTAGTATGTTTAATATATTTAAAAGCATTTCAAGTAGTTTTTCCTAGATTTACAGAAACTGCAAAGACGATCAGGAAGATACATTTTTTTATGTTCTATAACAGGCTCCCATAAGAACTAAATAATAAGGGAGTGTTCAGTAAAATTAGCGGAATAACCCTCGTTCCTCAATTCTGCCGAAAATTGCATAAACAACACACAAAAACCAATACCTGAAATCGATGTTTATTTCCTATCCAACTGATCCACCTTATCTGCAAGGTAGTATGTGTTTCACATATTGTAACATGTTCACGACAAAGGGCTTTATTTCCGAATACACTTCACGGTGAAAACGAAATTACGTGTATCCGCGATGACAACGGTACGATATCGACATCTGGATACAAAATTTATTTTTCCACTAGAACTCATCGTTATAATATAAAATCATCTTCAGATAAAATTTTTGTAAGAGATTATGTTATCACAACAAAGTTTTCCATTCACATTGAACACTAATTTAATACGAAGAAGTTAATTTTCATTCATAATTTCTATTTGGAAGGTGTTCATTCTGCTTGAAAATCCATTATTTTCTTTGACGCTTCTCTAACTCGTGAACCGTAGTTCAATGGCGTGCCGTTTTCATCGTGAAGTGTATTCGGGAATAAAGCCCAAAGTTGTAGGACTGATTTATTAAGGTTAAATTTCTTACCCGATATTCAAAAGTACGTTTAGGTTTGGTAGTTTTGTTCCCTATCGCAAAGTATTAGACCCGTATTTTTTCCATTAAGGTACCCATTACCATCTTAGAGTGGTTTTTTTTTTCAAAAATGACTTTGTCAAAAATTCATAACTTTTGAACAACTGAATGGATTCAAATGATCGACATATCAAATTGAAGCCCAACTAGTCTTCTTTGAATTTTAACCCTCAACAATTTGGATTTAGTTTTTGTCATTATTCATTATATTTGTTTTTTTTTATATTTTACATGGTTTAGAGACATTTATATATTTTTTTTATTGAAACCTCAGGCCATTTTACATAGCATATCCAAAAATCAGAGCTGAGTTTTTTTTGACGTGGGACTACGTCTAACCGGAATATATGGGGGTTAAAATGAAAACCTAAACACAGAACATGCAGGAAAAAAATGAAAGATTTCGAATGCTTATAACTCAAACATTTCTTACTGGATCGGGAAGATTTTTGCATCAATTGGTAGGGAATGTTTCTACGTATCTATCGCAATTAACAAAATGTTATTCTTCATTAGATAAACAATTGAATATCTGTAAAATGTTGAGAATTATCTACACGCCCTAACTACCTCGTTTTGATTGGCCCGATTTACAGCTTCCCCAACACAGCCATCAAAACCAAGCAGTCTTGGTGAAATCAACATTCCAAATACATGAAAGTATGGGGATTTTTGTTCTCACCGAAATGTGTCCCCTAACACAGACTTCTAATCCATGGAGCGTGAGGTAATTGGCATTGCAAATTCATTCAAGTCGGGGATATGTTTCTTCCGACCGAAATGTGTTTCCCTAACACAGACTTTAAAACCAAGGTGTCTAGGGAAATCGGTTTTGCAAATAAATGGAAACTGCGAGTACTTTTGTACTCGCTTGCCTTTGTGCAGACTAGAATATGTTTTCCTCACACGGTCTTCTAAACTTAGAAACCTGGGAAAATCATGCATACACTAGAGGCGAATGAACTTTCAAGTTTCAAGCAAAATCGCGTTTCGAGAAGTACGTACACTTCAGAGATGCAAACTTCAGAGGGAAATGGAAAATAAAATAATCGTTTAATAATTTTCCCGTTCACATATTTTGTCCTAATCATCATACCAAACGTAAAAGGACTGTCATTAATTTTTACTCACAAAGCAAATATATTGAATTCAATTAAATCCGGAAATTGTTACATTCAATCAAGAATTTAATCAATACCATCAAATAATTGCTATGCTAAGGTAGTCCCACGTCAACCTTGCGGTTATATCATATATATATATATATATATATAACCCACTCATTTTTTTTTTCTTCAGGAAAAGGAGGGGATATGAGGATATATTGACAATGATCACACTCATCACACTCAATTCTTAAACCTATCTTATATCTAATATGTATTTACATTTCATCTTATTCTTAAAAAGGGATCCGATCTCTCACAAAGGAAAAGGAAAAGGAAAAACTAAGGGTATAAGGACAATCACACACGAAGATCGATAGCTTTAAGGAATACATATATTTGGGACATGTAATCAAGGTCTAACCGAGCCAACACGTCTCTCACCGGCACCATGGGCTGCCTTCCTCGAGCCCGAAGGGTGTCTTCTAAATTCGATCTGGCGACAAGATACAGCTCGCACGACCAAACAACGTGCTCGATGTCGTGGTAACCTTGGCCACAAACACAAAGATTGTTGTTGGCAAGATTAATACGGAAGAGTAGCGCATCTAACGAACAGTGATTGGACATGAGTCGGGAGAAGGTGCGAATAATGTCCAGACTCAAGTCCAGACTTTTGAACCATGGTTTGAGGCTAACCTTAGGGATAATCGAATGGAGCCACCGGCCCAATTCATCTTCGTTCCATTTGCGGTGATTGCTATGGTATTTTTGCGGACTAAAGAATAAAATTCATTGCGATTTGACGCTGATAAATATCGCCTTCAATTGCACCTACCTTTGCTAATGAGTCAGCCCTCTCATTACCCGGAATTGAGCAATGTGAAGGGACCCAGACAAAGGTAATGACATAACAGCGTCTGGATAAAGCACTCAAAATTTCTCGTATTCTCTCAAGGAAATACGGCGAGTGCTTTTCCGGCCTCACTGAACGGATAGCTTCGACAGAGCTAAGACTATCCATTACAATGTAATAGTGTTCAACAGGTCGTGAGGCGACGCTGTCCAGCGCCCAGTGTATTGCTGCCAATTCAGCAATATACACTGAGCAAGGATACTGAAGACTGTGTGAGGTGCTAAACAATTTGTTGAACACTCCAAATCCTGTGGACTCATTCATAGAGGACCCATCAGTAAAGTACATATTATCACAATTGATATCCCCATACTTTGCTTCGAAAATCGTAGGAACGATCCCCGATCGATGATAATCTGGAATTCCATGGATATCCTGCTTCATGGACAGATCAAAATGCACAGAGGAATTGATGTAGTCAGGAAAACAAACACGGTTGGGAATATACGAAGAAGGATCAACCTGCATGGAGATGAATTCATGATATGGACTCATGAACCCAGATTGAAAATTTAGCTCGATCAGCTGTTCAAAATTTCCGATCACCAATGGGTTCATAACCTTACACCGGATGAGGAACCGAAGAGATAATAAATTGAAGCGATCTTTTAGTGGGAGTAGGCCTGCCAAAACCTCGAGGCTCATGGTATGCGTTGAGGGCATACATCCCAACGCGATACGGAGACAAAGATACTGAATTCGCTCGAGTTTAATGAGGTGTGTTTTGGCAGCTGATTGAAAACAGAAACTGCCATACTCCATCACTGAGAGAATAGTTGTTCGATACAACATTATAAGATCTTCGGGATGGGCTCCCCACCAGGTGCCGGTAATTGTACGGAGAAAGTTTATTCTTTGTTGGCATTTTTTACTCAGATACCTAATATGGGCCCCCCAAGTACATTTGGAGTCGAACCAGACCCCAAGATACTTGAATGACATAGCATGAGTGATCGGTTTACCCAAAAGTTGAAGCTTTGGTTTTGCTGGTCTATGCTTCCTAGAAAAAACCACCATCTCTGTTTTCTCCGTGGAGAATTCGATCCCTAGCCCACTGGCCCAGGTTGAAAAATTGTTCAATGTATCTTGTAAGGGTTCTTGCAGGTCGGATTCGTTTGATCATACGACAGACACCACTCCATCATCTGCAAGTTGTCTTAGGCTGCAATTTTGTGTAAGGCAATTGTCAATGTCGCTTACGTAGAAGTTGTACAAAAGGGGGCTTAAACACGAGCCCTGGGGGAGGCCCATGTAAGAGACCCGACTTACTGCCGAATCTCCGTGAGAAAAGTTCAAATGTTTCTCACAAAGCAAGTTATATAACATATTATTCAATAGAGGCGGCAGAGTGTAATTTGTCTGACAAAACCTCTATTGAAACAGAATCGAAGGCCCCCTTTATGTCCAAGAATACTGAAGCCATTTGTTTTTTTTTTCGGCGTAAGCCATTTGAATTTCTGAAGAAAGCAACGCAAGACAATCATTCGTCCCCTTGCCCCTGCGGAACCCATATTGTGTATCTGAGAGTAGGCCATTCGTTTCAACCCATCGATCAAGGCGAAACAAGATCATTTTCTCCAACAATTTCCGTATACAAGACAGCATTGCTATTGGGCGGTACCAATTGAAGTCGGACGTGGGTTTTCCGGGTTTTTGAATAGCTATAACTCGTACTTGTCTCCAATCATCTGGAACAATATTATGCTCCAGAAACCGATTGAATAAATTTAAAAAGCGATGTTTCGCCACATCAGGGAGGTTTTTCAACAAGTTGAACTTAATTCTATCCGTTCCCGGAGCCGAATTGTTACAAGAAAGGAGAGCAAGAGAGAATTCTACCATCGAAAACCCGGAATCAAGATCGCACCTATCTTGTGGTATAACTCGAACAATTTTTTGCACGGGAGCGGAATCGGGACAAACCTTCCGTGCAAAATTAAAAATCCATCGATGTGAATATTCTTCGCTTTCATTCGTTGAAGAGCGATTTCTCATGTTTCGAGCCACTTTCCATAATTTTTTCATTGACGTTTCTCGTGACAAACCTTCCACGAAATTTCGCCAATAAGCACGTTTTTTTCCTTTGATCAAGTTTTTAAATTGATTTTCAAGGTCCAAATACGACTGAAAATTTTCAATGGTTCCACGTTTCCGAAAAGCTTTGAATGCGTTCGATTTATCCTGATAAAGCTTGGAACATTGGCTATCCCACCATGGATTGGGAGGCCTTCGGCGAAGAGTGGAACCTGGGATGGGTTTCGTTTGAGCGCGAACCGCGCTGTCATAGATCAACCGAGAAAGCAAGTTATACTCCTCCAATGGAGGTAAACCATCTCTGGAATTGATGGCTAGAGTAATCGCGTCCGCATATTTTTTCCAGTCAATGTGTCTTGTAAGGTCATATGCCATGTTTATAGATTCAGAAGAATTCGACCCAATGGTGATGGAAATTTTGATTGGCAAGTGATCACTACCGTTGGGGTCCTGGATTACATTCCACTCGCAATCTAACGATAGTGAATTCGAGCAAAGCGAGAGGTCAAGAGCACTTGGGTTAGCAGGAGGTTTAGGTACACGAGTTGTTTCCCCAGTGTTCAAAACGGTCATATTGAAGCTGTTACAAAGGTCATATATCAACGATGAACGATTGTCGTCGTACTGTTCCCCCCAGGCAGTTCCGTTAGAGTTGAAGTCTCCCAAGATTAATCGTGGCTCAGGAAGGAGTGAGCACATGTCAACAAGTTGCTTGCGGCTAACCGCAGCTCTCGGAGGCCAATACAAGCTGACTATACAGAGGTCTTTGCCTCTGATGTTTGCATGACAAGCAACAGCTTCGATCCCTCCAATAGGTGGAAGGTCAATTCTAAAAAATGAGTGACACTTATTGATCCCCAATAGTACCCCTCCGTATCTGTCATCGCGGTCCAAGCGTATTATATTAAAATCGTGGAAAGAGAGATCATTTTGAGAAGAGAGCCAGGTTTCGGACAGAGCAAAAACATCACAATTGAGTTTATGAATTAGAAATTTGAATGTATCCAATTTAGGGATAAGACTACGACAATTCCACTGTAAAACAGTGATATCTCCGACCTCTCTATTTAAATTAGACATCAAGAGAGATAATCATTGCAAGGAGGGGCCATGTTTGCATCAATTGTTGCAAAATTGTCTTTAATACTGGAAGCATTGAAATGACAATGGTTCTGATGGAGTCGGAAACATTAAAACACGTGAAGATTTGAGCCACAAGGTCAGTCAACTTTATAAATCCCGATTGGGAAGTTGAGCTGGACGGAAAAATAGGGACAGTTGGGGTTTTTGATGTCCCCTCGAGTGCTGGGTTGTTCGAAGGTGAACTATTACCACGGAGGCCAGGAGGGACCTGATTTTGCTTATCCGCTGCACTCGATTTTTTGGGCAAGCTAACAGGGGGTATCACCGGAGGGACTTGTCCTTGAACTTTGGGAGTGGTCACATTTTTGCGCCGGGGATTCCCTTGAGAAATAAACGGCGTGCCCCCGTTAGCTGTATCCGCTTCCATTTCGTCAACTGGCAACGTAGCGAAGACATTGTGTGTATTGATTGGTTGTTGTTCTTGAGCCAGTGGAGAAGCGCCCTTCAAAATTTCTGCGAAAGTGCGTTTAGAGCGTTCCCTCAAAGAGCGCTTGTGTTTCTCCCAGCGAGTCTTGTATGTTTCACAAGCTGAGAGCACGTGTGGGGATCCCCCGCAATATGGACACTTATGCTCAGTCGCACTGCAGGATTTCCCCTCATGTTGTTCTCCGCAAGTGGCACATCGTTCTTTATTGGCACAATAAGCAGCCGTGTGACCAACTGACTTGCACTTTAGACAAGTCATTGGCTTTGGAATAAAAAGTCGCACGGCTAACCTACATTTATCTACCATCACGTAGTCAGGTAGAGCTGAACCAGCGAAGGTGACTCGAAACGAGTTGGACGGCGTAAATTTAGTGTCATTTCCTTCATGGGAGACTGTTCCGAGCTGGCGGCAACCCAAGATCTTAACAGTCGTCGAGGGCAGTTTTTTAAAACGGCCAGTACCTTCACTCGTAATGTATTCGCACGTCAAGCCCGTTTCGGTTATCACACCCTCAATTTCGACTATGTGAGAGGGAATGTAAACCCGATACTCAATTGTAAAATGCTGATCGACAACAATCTTGTTTGCGTCTTTCCGGTCAGTCACGACAACTCGTAATTTGTTTGGTCTAACCTTCGAAATTTCCGAAACGGAGGTATACCTTGCCAGATCTTTCGCGATCTGCATGACTCTCAACGCTTTTCCATTAGGCTTGGGCCTGAAGAAAACAACCCAGGGACCAATTCCGGGCGCATCTTCTGGATAGACCTTCACACGCGGGGTGGGAATAACAGGGGAGGAAGGCGAGGACGGGGATTGAGAGGGATCAGGGACAGTAGGGTGGGAAGGTGAAGGTTGAGAAGGAGCGAGGAGAACAGAGGGAGAAGACGAGGTTGAAGGTAAAGTGGGATCGTTAAGGGCAGATGGGAGATTTGCTAGTTTTTTGGAGGGAGGCTTGGTAGGGTTAGCTGACTCGTCCCCAGAAGAAGTATCTTCCGTATTTGGTACGCGTTTGAGTGACTTTTTTTATCACTTAGGAGGGAACTGGAGTCAGAGACCTCCATATCCGAAGGTCCCCCACTCCCTGCCATTTTAAAATTTGCACTTATATTCTAAGTATTTTTTGTTTTTTAAACAATATTTCACAATAAAATAATTCACAAAAACAAAAAAAAAACTTATAATTAATAAATATTTTCTCTGAGTATATTTAATCTTATTCACCTATGAACGCACTCCAGTGCAGATGAACGGGAGCGCGCTGAAAGCTCGTTGGTGGTGAGAATGTGCTTACGACACCACTACACACAGTCGTCGGTAAAAGCTTACCCGCACTGGTACTGTTGGCACGATGATTCGGCGAAAACTCCAATGTCGGCGAAGCAGCGACAAAATAAAAACCAACCCTTGGTTTTCCGATGATGAAAGCCTCTATCCGCTTTCATTCAGGGTACTCCACTCACTATCCAGATAGCGAAATGAACTCTTCAGCGGCAAAAAAACAACAATCACGCGGTAACCGATAACGAAACTTAGACGCGACTTTCCTTCGTCTGGTTACTTCGGGCAATCGGCGAAGAATGATCCCTAATTTTGTTTGAAGTCAAAATAGCGATATAGTGTATTTGGCAATGTTTAAGATAATATAAAAAATGAACTTTTGTCAAAACATCAAGTTTCTATCTTTATATCTACATTCTGAAATATATGGCACTTTTGCATTGAGACTCCTGTCAAACTAATGTTTTACTCGTAGCATTTTTGTGTGTTAATTCTCACGATTGACATGTTCTGAAATATTATTTTTTTACAGTTTGCAGAACATTTTAATCGCGATGATTCACACATAAATGTTATGAATTCTAAAGGGTGTGTCACATCAAATTGCATCACGGAAAAAACGCTGTAGAAATTTAATTTTTAGGAATTATATCTTCAGCTTTCGCTTATAATCAGATAAGAGTGTATAGATCACGTTGGCCATGCTTCACTGTCAATTTTTCGTAAATTTGGAAAAATGTCGTCGAACGAAAAAGAGCGTCGTGAATTAATCCTGTGCACTCATTTCGAGAATCCGGAGTTGTCACATCGGGACATCGGTAAGATGCTGGGAATCGTCCAATCCACGGTCAGCAGAGTACTAAAACGATACTTCGAGAACCTAACCATCGACCGGAAGGTGAAGAACGGCAAAAATGGATGCTCCGTCAGTGAAAAAGATCACAAGCGCGTAGTTTAGCAGTTTAGACGTGATCCGAGAAGTTCGGTCCAGGATGTCGCCAATAAGCTGAATTTGTCAAGTTCATTCGTCCAGCGGACCAAGCAGCGGGAGGGCCTGCGTACATACAAGGTTCAGAAGGCTCCTAACCGCGACGAAAGGCAAAACATGGTGGGGAAGACGCGAGCCCGGAAGCTGTACACCGAAATGCTGACGAAGCCGCATTGCCTGGTAATGGACGACGAAACCTACGTCAAAGCGGACTTTCGTCAGCTGCCGGGCCTGTTGTTCTTCTCCGCAGAGGACAAATTCAGCGTTCCGGAGGAGATTCGCAAGCAGAAACTATCCAAGTTTGCCAAAAAGTACATGGTGTGGCAAGTGATCTGTTCTTGCGGAAAGCGGAGCGCCACCTTCGTGATGACCGGCACGGTAAACGGCCAGGTTTACCTTAAGGAGTGCCTACAGAAGCGCTTACTACCACTATTGAAGCAGCACGAGGGCCCGACCATCTTCTGGCCGGATCTCGCTTCGTGTCACTATTCAAAGCACGTGTTGGAGTGGTACGAAGCCAACGGGGTCACCTTCGTGCCAAAGGAAATGAACCCGCCCAACGCGCCGGAGCTTCGCCCAATAGAGAAATATTGGGCGATTATGAAGCAGGCCCTCCGGAAGAACCCAAAAGTTGTCAAATCGGAGGCGGACTTCAAGAGAAAATGGATTTCTGTTCAAAAAAAACTACAACCTTCTGAATTCATTCTGAATGAATGAATATTTGGAGAACTTCGAAAACGAGAGTGTTACGTTGGAGGCACAAGGTTTTATGCATCCAATATTGGATACGGAAATATCCTACTGATGGGGAAGAATAATCTTCAGAAGCTATCCTGTTAATTGCGATTGATTGAAAAATCACAAAACCTAATGTATTTGGTCACAGTGTTACATGGATAGAAAACATTAAAATAAACTCTTTCATATGAATGTAATTTTAAATTCCCAGAGGAACTGGCAGATTATTTTCAGTAACGATTAGATATTTCCACATTTTCCTCGATACTGGAAGCCCACCAGTGGTTAATGCTAACTCGATAACCATCCGTTAATAGCACTTGATTGAAACATATTTGGTCACAGTGTTACATGGATAGAAAACATTCAAATAAACTCTTTCACATGAATGTATTTTTAAATTCCTAGAGGAACTGGCAGATTATTTTCCGGATCTTTCTCGATCCAAACGGAAAGAATTCCGTGCGTGTATGTTTGTGTGTGTGTAGCGGCTGCTTCGAGATCTTCCCGGGGAACCGTTTGTAGCATCACTCTCCTCCTGATGGATTCCCTTCTGGCCTAAGGTGCACAAACAGGCTCTTGGTGACACCGTTCATCCGCGCTTTCATGATAAATGAAGAGCTTCACCATAACAGCGACAACATGCTCCAATCGCTGTTCAATTAGAACTGAGTGGATTTCCGAGCGGCGCTCGCTTATATACCGATTGGTGATTTCAATAGCCTGTTTTCAAAGCAAATTTAAGACTATTGAAACACGTTTTTGGATCAGAAAGTAACAAGTATAGAACGCGTAGACATTTTATCTTTCGAATGAAGTGTTTATCATACCATTTCGTTCAGTTGTTTAGGAGCTATTAACGCTCCAAATCTCGGTCTTCGACGTAACGCTTTCGTTTTTGAAACTTTGATTTTACACCCCGGTATAGAAATGAAAGACGTAGTCCTACGTCAAAATCGAGAAAAAAAAAATTGATTTTTTAAAAAAAGTAGTCTAATTTTTTTTCGAATATTTCAGGCATGCAAAGTTGCTTAAATGACCCACGTCTTTACACCCACAACGTTTCACTGCTATCTGAGATTGTACTGCCAACGGCCAGTCGAGTTGGCATGAAATTCGTCAATACTGTAAAATTTATGAAAAACAATTACAATCACACGAATTACAAATTACATACGGACACATTTAAATATAGTTTACACCAGTACTGGGTCTGGAAATTCTAAAAACACAGTACAAATTTGAATTTTTAATGAAAATTTTTTGTTCTTAAATATTTCTCGATGCATCATAGTAAAATGCACTTTCAGTATTTTTTTCGATGCTATTGAGAATGGCGTGCATAAAATTTAAAAAATCTTATAGTAAACTACATAGGGGTTCAAAAAATAACCAAAATTCCTTATTTGGTTCATTACACAATATTTTCCATAGAGTTGGTGATTTAGTTTCGGGCACTTTTCACTTCCTTACACAGCCAGGCATTTTGGTTGATTCTTCCAAATGAAAATTTGAACAACTTCCTACGTTCCATTCTTGGATATTTTTTTTAAGGTCTTTTAGTATCTGATTTCGAAATTTTTGTTAGAGTTTATGAAAAAACTTAGACCCTTTCTAGAAAGTCGTCTAGATGTTTTTTTCAGGTTTTAAGTATGCAAAGTTGCTTAAATTGTCAATGTTTCAACACCTACAATAGAGATGGTGCTACCAATGTTTAGTCCGGCTCGCTTGTAATTTATCATTTGCTTTGTCGAAACTCGACAATTCGGCCAAAAAATTGTCTAAAAATTTTTCAAAGTTTTTCTTGTTTTGTTATAAATTTTTTTCTGTTATCAAAATTTCTTGTTTTGCTATCAAAATGTTTCACTTTCGGTTTCAACAATTACCTTTCATGAAGCAGATCTGGCCAACATGTACGAAATCAGTGTGTGTGTGTTCTAGTTTCGAAAACTTGGGAAAATGGAATTCGGCAAAACGAATGTCTGCCACTGTATTGACGGCTAAGAAGGTTTTGCTGTGATATTGGCAGGAATCTTCTGAAGCGCACCTGCATTGTACATAATTTCACTGTCTGAAGGAAGCAATCGCATGAAAATAATCAGCTTCGGACAACAGGATCATGTCCATATCAATAGTGACTCGCCAGAACCTCCGGGTGCTTGGTTGGGGACCTTCTGCAATCACCACAAAGTGTTTACCACCCGTTCATATCTATGGCGAATGATTTTTCTGATGAAAAATTCGCCGCAAGAGAAGCTCGGGGAAATCGATTGTCTCACTTTTGACGTAGAACTACGTCTTTCATTAAGGGTGTCAAATCAGAAAACAGGTCACGTTTTTATGAAATAAAGTTAACGTTAATAACTATTTTTGCCGCGAATGGATTTTGGCGATTTACATATTAAACGAATCAGAAATTCCGTAAGATTTGTTTAATATGCCATACATTAGAATCCCCTTGTTAGTAAATGGTTAAAATTCATGAAAACTTTAAGTGTTTCTATTTTCCCATACATTTGTTCTGTCCATTTGAGTGCTTTCCCGAACAGAGCTGTCAATAACGAGCAACTTATCGGCGACCAACGGAGGGGAAATCGTAGGATTTAAAGTCTCCGTGAACAAAGGAAAAGAAGAAGAATGAAGGGGAATACTTGCCTAGAGTATAAACAGTGGATCTCGCTGAGGCAAACTTTCATTCGGCATCGGACTGTTGAGTAATCCAGTTCACTTTGCTTTCGCTGCGCTTCAACCTAAGATTGGACCCCACCAGTGGTAATCCAACTTGGAAATCGTCGTTTAATTTTTCTGTTCGTTTTTCGCGTTATTCGTATCGTGTGTTCTTCTTTCCGCGTCATAAATTGGACGCTTCGCGTAGTGTGCGATGAGCAAGAAGAAGAGGAAGGCAGGCTCGAGCCCTGCAAAAAACGAACGCATTGCCAGGGGCAATAAAATTTCGAGGTAAGCGTCATCTAATGATGCACGCGATGTTGGTGCAGTGAAAAGCGCTCGCACTGAACCGAGCCTTCGCGAATGTGACACCGCACCGAACAACAGCGACTTCGGCGATTTCGGCGCGTCGTTCGAAAATGTAAACGCCCATGCAGCAACCAAAATCAAGCTCAATCCGCTGGTGGTGAAGGCGGTCGCTCTTGACAAACTCATCAGCGAATTCGCATCGATGGGTGTTACAGCAGAGTACAAGCTGTGTGGCATAATTCAGTCTTTTTTCAAGCAGTTAACATTTTTTGTTTTCCGTCATCATAAGGGCTTCATTGGTGCCTTTGAGAATGCATCAATGCATTAAACTGACGTTATGGCGAAGCAGACGTTAAGGTTGTGCACCAAAAAATTATTTGAGAATACTAAGCATCTTGAATATCTTACTGAAATGTTTTAAGTTATTTGGGTTCGCGTGCCAGTCGCAAAACTGCCTTCAACTAGGATTGCATTTGCGCTAATATTGATCATAATGAAGCATTGCTACTGTTTTCGAGGTTGTTATTAACAAAAAGAGTTAATAACAACCATCAAGAAAAGTAAATGTTCTGGAATTTTGTATGTGATTAGGTTTTGCTTGCCAGTAGCAAAACTTCCTCCACTAAGGGAGATAGCTGCGCTTATCTCGAGCATAAGAAAGTAATGCAACTCTTTTCGAGGTCAGTAATATTAACAGAAGCGTTTCTTTTGAGAATAGCGCAAAATGATGAGAAATGTTTATATTGCTAGTAGTTTCAAGCCACCAATGTATGGCTCTGTATGCATGCTATGGTGAACGCTTGTTTGGCGCTTGGTTTACGCTTAGTTTGTACGAACGATATCTAGAGATGCGATTCCTTTCAGGCAATACTAAATAACATGTAGCATGATATTTGATACTTGCAAGTGTTGTCATTGTTGTTGTTTACTTGCGGTGCCAAAGATATATTGATGTAGTTATGAGATATGGAATTATGGTGCTGGTGCAACATGTATATAATCGACTGTAGCCGAGTCTATGTCAATTTCGAAAAAGGCCACCGGAATAGCCTTCGAGGTAAATTTTCAATGCATTGACATGAAATAAATTGCGACATACGATCAGCTAGTGTATTGTTTTGCGAGGGCAAGAATGAATCATCAATCAATTATCGTCAACTGATTCTACAATGAAAAAATCATTTCAGAGATTATTCTACTAAGCAGTTGTTTCGAAAATTTCACAGCATTATAGAATAATATCCGAAGGATAAACAAGCGACTTATATAAAATAACAGCGTAGTTCTACGTCAAAAATGCGGTCGTATCTTGGACACAACCTCCTAAAATTTTTTTCTTCAGGGACGTGGAGTACTATCAGTTTGGGATCATTCTAATTATGCTAAATATCACGCAAAATTTTTCTTTTTCATCATTCTAATATTACACAATTATCGATATTCCGATATTATGACCGAAAAAATAAAAAAAAGGATCAGTCAGTTATTGGTGTGTATAAAAAATGTATTCCCAATTATTATACGAGGTCTGTTCAGAATGTATCGCGACTTTCAAAATTACGCGGGTTACGCATATTCGATTCTAAATTTCTTTTTGTGGCATTATGTTGGTACTCATGTCTCTCACTTATGCTTACGAGTACGGCAGTTTTGAATGTTCAGTTGATTTTTAACAACTGCTTTTCTTACACGTGTTTTGGTTCATCTTCGATTTTTGCCTATATACGAATATACGTAATCCGCGTAAATTCGATAGTTGCGATACTTTTTGAACATACCTCGTATATCTTTATATAGAGATAAACGGCATGATTCGCAAATGTATCAAGATGTATCTAAATATTACATCCCATTAACTTAAGTTTCTCAACCACTGACACGGTTAAGAAACGTTCTTCAGATGAACACTTTTTACCGTTTTTCGGAAACGGTCTACAACACGAGAAAATTCATGAAATTTCATGAACATGACGGTATAACACGACAAACATATTAAAAGGTCCTATTTACTATAAAAAAGACAATAAATCGAAAATATTTTTTTAATTATCTCGGAATGGCTGCATTTAGAAGATTGATAATGAGCTTTATTGTTTTAAATCACATCAGAATTCATAATTTGTGGTTAAAATTGATTGTTAACATACAAAAATTCGAATTTTCTAAAATTCATAAAATTTTGATGTTCCACAAGGTTCGTTAAAAATAGTTTTACCATCTTGGACTCCTTTTTTGAATTTTTTACATGATTTCTATTTTATATGAAAAAAAACATGCTTTTCACAAGTTGCAAATTAAAGTTTTCTTCGTAAATAGAAAGAGAATTTTTTTTATCAGTGTGTATTTTTTTACGTTTAAACATCATTACTCTATAGCTCAGCTACACTTTTTCGGTATAGGTCATAGTTTTTGAGATATAGATTATCAAAGATTTCTCTTACTAAAATTGATATGCCCTTTTGAAAAGTTACGCTTGAGTCGAAAAATTTCCAATTGCTGTGGAAAAATTATATTTCCTCCAACCCAAACGGAACACAAGCTTTCATTCGAATCAAAAAAACATGTTTTAAAAATCTGCATTTTTAGGACGATTTCATTTGGAATTGCGCACATGCAAAACACATTGGCAATAGTGGTAGAAAACTATGCAATGTTCGTACTTACGTGAAAATAAAATGAATAAATATAACGTTGAGGAAGTAAAGTTCATCTAGCAACGCTAGTGCTATGAGAACAGAAGAAAATTATATGACAGGCTCAACACTTTTTAAAATGACCACATACAAAGACATCTCGCATATCGATCTTACCAGCCGTTAGTTCTTCCATTGCGCGCCAGTAATGCGCCAACACCGATCCGAAACTTGTTTCCCGATATCCATCCCTTACAGCCAATATCACAGCCGATTTATAATCGATCACAAAATCGCTGATATTCACTTGATACCCGTAGCGCACCATTTTTAACCGCGCAGCGATACTTTCCAGCACACAATACGACTATTGTTTGGACACGATTCACAAAACGCTTGTAGCGTGTTATCAAAACACCAACGACGCCAACTCGGAGCTCACAGTACAATACAGTCAGGCACGATCAACCACGGTTCGAAGTTGGGCTGCAACTGGCTCGGAAAAGATGACCCCTGAAGAACCTATTTGCAGCACTTGAACTACATACCTTCATCGTCCACCGTCGAGCCGCCATAATGTGCATCCCTTCGACAAGCCGGCTAAGAACAGAATGTATAGCATATGTAGGCATGTAAACAACGATGCAATTGCGAAACCTCTTGTACGCCGCATGTGCGCGACCATGTGGCACGCGATCGGTGTGCAAAAACGACGACAACCTGGACAACTTATTGGGACGATCATCGTTTTTTCTTGTATTATAGAATACTGTTCATGTGTCGACGAAAGAAATGCTGACATTCAAATTTGGTGACCATGTGACCAAACAAAGTCAGGTGTGTGATTAGTTTTGAGAAGCAGTCCCAAATGTCCGAGTGACGACGAGGTGTGATCGGTTGTATGATTAGCGTTAAATCAAGCGAAACATGGAAACTAATGAAAAGTGCTACATAAACTTCACTGCCACAGCCAAGGGTACAAGTCCAAGTGCGATCGAATCAGTTATGGTCACTTAGACGAGGTAACTACTCATTTTATTCGGTCGAGTAGAGATATGTGTGTATGTGCTTCTGTGCTGATTTTTATGAGATATTATGTTTGCGTACGATGCAATTCGATAAAAATGCGCTTATGGTAAGTGAACGGTTTTGTAAACGGTGTTTTAGGTATTGAGCTAATTAATCCGTTTTCACTTCCGATTCATTTCTTATTCATTGAAAGCAACTGGAATCACAAAACTAATACGTTGATATTCCATGTAGAGGAATGCTACAAGACTAGAAAAATGAAGTGAAATTCTAGACAGACTGTACATTTTGTAACTATTTGCCTCAAATGCTAAATATTATACAGAATTTCAAGCTTCAATTTGGATTTTGAATAAAACAGATTGATTTTTAACCCTCCTATACTCGCGTGCAAAATCGTAACACGTATACTCGCGCACGGTGTCACAGACCGAAAATTGAACTTCTCTGTAACGTTTCCATTATGTATTTTTCAGGCTTTACTGGCATTTATTTGAAGAAGAGGGTATCATTAAATAAAATAACTCCAAAAAATATGTTTTCTTCATCTTTATTATGTTTATTATGAAATTTTATAAGAAACTAGCTAACCCGGCAAACTTCGTCCCGCCAATTTACCTCATTAATTCTCGAGTAATGCAGAAATTTGTGTTTTATTTGTATGGCAGCCACCCCTAAGAGAGGGGGAGGGGTATCTAACCACCATAGAAACATTCATTGCACCCTAAAGTTTCCATATGCCTAATTTGGTTTAATTTGCTTGGTTAATTTCCGAGTAATGCAGAAAATTGTGTTTCATTTGTATGGCAGCCCCCCCCCCCCCCTTAGAGAGAGGGGAGGGGTCTCAAAATATCACGAAAACCTTCCCCGGCCCCAAAAACCCCTACATACCAATTTTCATGTCGATCGGTTCAGTAGTTTCCGAGTCTATAAGAATCAGACAGACAGACAGACATCACTCCATTTTTATATATATAGATACAAATCTGACGCTAATCTCCAAAAATATCTGAACATTTGCGAACTGCTCAACTCAACTGTTAAAAGCGCTTTTGAAGATTACAGCTTAAAAACAGAGTCGGACATAAAATCTAACCCGAAAAGTTTCTTTAATTACATAAAAACAAAATTGAAAAGCAATGGTTTTCCATCACGCATGCACCTTGACGATACCGTGGGGAATGACCCAGAAAAAATTTGCAACCTCTTTGCAACAATTTTTCAAGAAGTTTATATTGTAACAGCTGAGGAGGACCGAGATCGTGACTTCTTTGCATTTCTTCCAGAATTTCCATGTGATGTTGGAGTCAGAAAACTAACATACATTGAAATTTTTGACGCATTAAATAAGCTCGATGTCTCGAAAGGGCCAGGTCCTGACGGAATTCCACCGGTTTTTATAAAAAAATTGGCATCTGAATTAACTCATCCACTTTTATGGCTTTTCAATACGTCATTGGAATCAGAAAGGTTCCCAAAAATATGGAAAAACTCTTTTTTTGTACCAATATTCAAATCCGGTAATAGATCCGATGTAAGAAATTATCGTGGAGTAGCAATTATTTCTTGCATTCCAAAACTCTTTGAAGCCATAATAAACCAAAAACTTTTTCAACAACTAAAGACACGAATTACGAATAAGCAACACGGTTTTTTCAAAGGACGATCAACAACAACAAATTTGCTGGAATTTGTCACATTCACTTTGAATGCAATGGATAATGGTAATCAAGTTGAAGCTCTATACACTGACTTTAGTAAGGCTTTCGATCGTGTTGATATACCCTTACTCCTTCTTAAACTTCAAAAAATAGGGATAGAATTCAAGCTATTGAAATGGCTAGAATCATATTTGACTGACCGCACCCAAATGGTAAGATTTAATGGGGAAATTTCAAAACCAATATTTGTTACATCCGGAGTTCCTCAAGGCTCTCATTTGGGGCCACTTTTGTTCATTTTATTTGTTCATGACGTTTGCGTTTTTCTTAACAGTGTTAAGGCACTTATCTACGCAGATGATATGAAACTGTATATGGAAATAAAGAATGAAGAAGACTCTCAAACATTCAAAAATGAAGTTGACATAGTTTATAATTGGTGCACTAAGAGTTTATTACAGCTCAATGTTAGGAAATGCACTTTGATTACTTTTACAAGAAGAAGAACACCATTGAACAATGGTGTTATACTGGGTAATCAACCCATCAGTAGATGTCAACGAGTAAGAGATTTAGGTGTGATCTTAGATTCGAAACTAACCTTCGTGGATCATTATAATACAATCATCCATAGAGCAAATAATATGTTGAGCTTCATTAAACGCTTTAGTTACCATTTCCACGATCCGTACACAATAAAAACATTGTATATTACATACGTCAGATCAATTCTCGAATACTGTAGTATTGTATGGTCCCCCTACATAACTTCACAAGAAGACAGAATTGAATCTGTACGAAAACAATTTTTGTTATTTGCACTTCGTAAACTAGGCTGGTCTTCATATCATCTACCTCCATATGAAGCACGCTGTATGCTAATCATTATTAAAAGCCTAAAAGAACGTCGGAACTCTGCCATGATTCTATTTATTATTGATATCATATCACAACGAGTGGACTCAGAAGAAATATTAGGAAACCTAAATTTTTACGCACCGATTAGGAACCTGAGAAACCCTAACATTTTTTACATAGATTATCGAAGAACGAATTATGCCAAATATAGTCCTATTAATCGTATGATGAGCCTCTGTAACGAACACAGTGAAACAACTGATGTAACCATGTCAAAATCAATGCTCAAAGACTATCTGAATAGCATAAGATATCGTTAAATTTCACTGCAATATTTGGGCAGCATATTTAGTCTACGCTGGTTTGACGAAATAAATAAATAAATAAAAAAAAATTGATTCTGTAACTTGTTAAAATCGTTTTTTAAATTAAACGAATAAATTATCCAGCCAGCTCTCTTTAGATTTTTAGTTTTAAGTAAGTAGTTTTAAGTAGTATTAAGAATGTATCGGTCTACAATTTAGATCGACGACAGTAAAAAATAAAAATAAAAATAAAATAATAGTCATCTAATTCAGCCTCCTCAAAACAGAGTAATTTTTGATACTCCAACACAAATAACGAAATTCGAATTTTTCACTGTTATTAATTAAAAGTAAGCAACTGAATATAATTCATGGAAGTATAAAGAGCTTATTAATCGATTGTGGTTTAATTGGAGTAAGAATCAAAACATAGCATAACTGCATGCTCGAAACAAAGATATTTTTTTACATTTCATGCAGTTGTTGCGTATTTTTCAGGTCTTTTGTCAAAGAGAAGGATGTATAACGACTTTCTAGACAATTACCAGATGATAAAGGTTCTGGAATATAAAGTTTGCATATTTCTAATATTCTTTGTCTCTGTATTCCTGGAAAACTAGAAATTAATCCCTTTTTTAGATGACATAAAAGGATTTCTAGGAACTTCCTTTTCTTCTTCTTGTTTTCTTGACGATATTGTCCATTATAAAAAAAATATCCCCGAAACTGTAACTGTTAAAAATTACCATAAGCCACCGATTAGTTTATAGTTTACTGTTTACAATTATTCCACAAGTGAAATTCTTTCACAAGTGTGTATATGTATGACCATTATATTTAGCGAATAACTATACGAAAGTCATTTATATTTTGCATTTGAACGTATGAATCTAACGACGAATATATCGACGAATAGTTAATATATGGATCAGTTCAATCCAGTTAGAAAAGGGACTGAAATCAAATAAGAATAGTCCGGTAATGATCTTATGCATTATATGCAATAAATATTCCACGCCACTAACATTTCATTCAACAATATTCTAGAATACGAAAAAAGGCACTTGTCCAAAAAAGTTACTCCTATACTCGCGTCGGTGTGTCAGACCGAAAGTGTTAAAAAAGTAGTACACGTCCCCCTTGTACTAACACATGCGATACGCTAAACGATGACGAACGACGAACAACGAAGCTAGAGAGAATCGCAAAGCCGTAGTGTTGATATTTTCTGAGAAATGAACGAATTATTGATTTTTCGGTCTGACAGACCAATGCGCGAATATAGGAGTGTTAATTGAAACAACATAATTTAATATATCGCTGTTCCTGAACAGAACACTGACCAAGAACAGAAATAGAAATTTCGTTACCATTTAAGTTATAGTTTTGACGTAGGATTACGTCTTTCGGGAACATATTGGGGTACAAATTGAAAATCGAAAATCGAGCACATCGTGAAAATTGTCCAATTTCAAACGCTTATTGCTCAGTCAGTTCATGATGGATTGATGAAATTTTTGCTTCAATCGTTTTCAGTGCTCCAGAACAATTTTTTATATTGGAAAAAATAATATATGTCATGAAACTAACTATCGAACAATTGAAAAATCTCAACCCCTACCCTAACGGAAATACCCACTTCTGATTGGTCGAAATTGACGACACATGCGGCGATTCCCTAACAGAGACATCAAAACCAAGCTGCCTGGGGGAAATCGGCATTGCAAATACATGAAAGTAGGGGGAACTTTTGTTCCTACCGAAATGTATTCCCTAACAGAGATATCAAAACCAAGGTGCCCGAGGGAAAACGGCATTGCAAATATATGCAATTCGGCAGCATTTTTTAATTGCAAGTAAGGTTAGTGATACGATTAATTTTAGTAAATAAAATTTTAATTTGGAATTTGGTTGCTTCGTAAAATTTCATATCAATGACCAATCGTGTACTGTGAAAAATTTAGCATAAGCACACTCAGAAAGTAAAACTTATAAAAGAAAATTACCTTTTCCATTTCAAATATGTTTTCTCTATATTAAAGTAATATGTTTTTACTGATGAGAAAAATTGATAATTGTGTTCGGTATTGGTAATTATCTTATATTATACTGGTGATTTTTTTTTCTTTAGTTCATCCATACATAACACAGGAGGCATCTCGTCTAGGATCACAGAGGGTGGTTTTCGTCATATTTCGTTCCACTTCGGTATCTTTTATCTGATACGCACCATCCAACGACTGTTTACCATCCTTCTGTCATCATCACTCGGTAAAAACTGGTGGAGTGAACAAACAATACCCAACAAACAAACAAAACGGCCCTTTTCAGCACCACCAAATCATTATCAAAGAGTTTAACGAGGTAATTCTTCAAACATATCCAAAATGAACAGATAGCCTAACGGAATCCTACGTCAACTATGCGGTCGTGTCTCGGACACAACCCTACTGTGACTTTTTGTACTTATTATCAGTCTGTTCAGTTGGTAATTTATGAGCGAACTTTAAAACGGATTACATATTACAATAATCTTCAATCCAACCAAAAGATCGTTATAAAACTTCGACTAATTTTGAAAAGAACCGCTCCGTTAAACTTATTGGAACTGAAACGAATGCGGTGAATCTTGTAATTAAAATTTCGCAAACTGGAATCGTCGTTGTTACCTCGTTTAACCAAACCTTCTAAATTTACTATTCTACTTCCCTTTTTTGTTCCAATCTGCAATCAATTTTGTAAGAAAAATAATCGATTTGGAGTGAATTTGATTCGCTTTGATCAGTCTTCGTAGACTCGTGATTTTTTCACCAAGATGAATTACCATGAACTTTTTTTCAGGAACATTTTTATTAAACTTTCTTTCCGTGACGGGAACGAAGTCTACCTCGGTAATGCAACGACCACGACACAAGTAACATTTTACGTTAAACTCGGTCGATAAATTGCATGCTTTTTCTTTCTTACATGTTTTTGTGGACAGACATGAACGACTGCTATTTCTAAAGGATCTTTTTTTTAAGCGTAGGTTTACAAGGTTCGTATCCTCAAACTTTCCTCCTGAACCCAAAAAAATGCTGCTTCATATACACTTCGGCAATTAGAAGATGAGCCTCGATGGATGATGTAGTGCACGACTTCGTTCTAAGTGTCGACCTAGACCTTGACAAAAGCTTTGCGGGATGATAGGTACAAGGTTGGCAGGTTTATGATCCAGAATGGTAAACTTTGTCGATCCATTTTCAAAATAGCACGGTCGTAGGGTACTTTGTCAAAAGCTTTGGAAAAATCGACGTAAATAGCATCTCCTTGTTGCCGCTTCTCGATTCTGAAATCACAGGCTGTACAATCGGACACAGTGTACCATGCAGCAAACTCTCGAGCACTAAACAGCTGCCAGACAAATGAAACACAAATTTCTGCATTTCTCGAGAATTAATCAAGCAAATGAAACCAAATTAGGCATGTGTGGTTCAGGAGGTAAGAAACAGTTCTAAGGTAGTTCAACACCCCGCTCACCTTTCCAAGACGGAGGGGGCTGCCATAGAAATGAAACATAAATTTCTTCATAACTCGAGAAATAATCAAGCAAATGGAACGAAATTTGGCATGTGGTGGTTTTAAGGAGCAATAAATGATTTTATGGTAGTGAGATACTCCTTTCCCTCGCTAAAGAGGGGGAGGATGCTTAACAACTCGAGAACTAATCAAACAAATGGAATCAAACTTAGCATATAGAGGGGGGCTCTTATACAAATGAAACACGAATTTCTGCACAACTCGATAACTAGTCAAGCAAATGGAGCCAAATTTGGGATGTGAGGATTTCTGAGCACGAGCAACGTTTCTATGATGGTATGATACCCCTTCCTCCTCTGGCACATATTTCAATCAAACATATTCCAACCAAACATGACAATTGAAAATTTTCGGAAAACTCTAAAGGAAAATGGGAAGATTCGAAAAATTCAATTCGCATTTGTTCTACAAATTCATATTGACAAGCGTTGTTAGTCCATCTGATGTTTGCTGTAACGAAATTGATTTTCGTTCGAAAGTGGAAATGGATTTTGATGTGATAAAACGTCTTCTATCTATATAAATAAAATTGGATCATCGAATGTGTTGATAAGAGCAAAACTCGAGAAAGGAATTGTCCGATTTAGGGCTGTCTCCATTCTATCATATTTTCTTTTTCAAACATTTGTTCCATGTAACGGAGAAACATGTTATCTGCAAGTGGATGAAAAATCTTGCACGAGAATTTTGTCTGAAAATAATCTGATATTGTAATGTCGAGTTTTGGTAGAAGTACTGAAATTTTGTAGTAAAAAATAATTTTGAAGGGTATATTAGAAGATCAATCAGTGAACAGTTCTGCGATTGGACCCATGAAAAATAAATTTTGGACGGAACGAAGTTTGCCGGCTTAGCTAGTATATTATACAAATGCTGTACTAGTATGGGAGAGTAGCGATTTTTTTGTTATTTTTAAGCTTATATAATGTTGTAAATCAGGATGTCAAACCATGTGATAAAAAATAATTTTGGGTGTATCAATATGAAACGTTCACAGGAGTCCTGGGAATACACTAGGTAAAAATTTTGCTCATAAACATTGGAATTTACTGCAGAATTACAGAATATTTTGTAAAACACTACAAAGAACCTATTTTTGCCATTTGTTTTAAATTGATGCAGTCGTTAGTCGTTGCTTTTACAAAAACAGAAAACTTTGAACAAGCAGAAAGATTTTTTTTTAACTCTTACCGATATTATTGTCCACCCCACCTACACACACCAAAATAAGAATAGGTTCGTAAGATATTCCAAAACTTAAAAAACCTTAACCTTAAATGTACATCATCATTTCATTTTCATTCGCTGATTTTCCAGGAAATTACAGCATTTCAAAAATCACCCAAAAATTTTGCCTAAACATCTAAGACTTATTTCGATTTTTGTAGATGAAAACCTATTTTCAAGTTATTAAATTAAGTAAGTAAGTCGGGCCAAGTTTTATTTTAGTTATATTGACGTAGGACTACGTCTTTCATTTCTATACCGGGGTGTAAAATCAAAGTTTCGAAAACGAAAGCGTTACGCCGGAGACCGAGATTTTGAGCGTTAATAGCTCCTAAACAGCTGAACGAAATGGTATGATTAACACTTCATTCGAAAGATAAAATGTCTACGCGTTATATACTTGTTACTTTTTGATCCAAAAACTTGTTTCAATAGTCTTTAAATTGCTTTCAAAACAGGCTATTGATATCACCAATCGGTATATAAGCGAGCGCCACTCGGAAATTCACTCAGTTATAATTGAACAGTGATTGGAGCATGTTGTCGCTGTTGTGGTGAAGCTCTTCGTTTATCATGAAAGCGCGGATGAACGGTGTCACCAAGAGCCTGTTTGTGCACCTTAGACCGAAAGGGAATCCATCAGGAGGAGAGTGATGCCACAAACGGTTCCGCTTGAAACATCGGAGCAGCCAACACACACACACACACACATACACGCGCGGAACTATTTTCGTTTGGATGCCATTCAGCATCGAGAAATTTCAGGATGCAATCGTTGTTGAAAAATAATCTGCCAGTTCCCCTGAGAACTGAAAAATACATTCATGCGAAAGAGTTCATTTTAATGTTTTCTATACATGTAACACTGCGACCAAATATTTTTCAATTAAGTGCTATTAACAGGTGGTTATCGAGTTAGCATTAACCACTGGTGGGCTTCGAGTATCGAGGAAAATCGGGAAAGAACTAATCGTTGCTGAAAAATACTCTGTCAGTTCCCCTGGGAATTTAAAAATACATTGATGAGAAACAGTTTATTCTAATGTTTTCCATACATATAACAATGCAACCAAATACATTTGGTTTTGTGATTTTTCAATTGACAGGAAAGCTTCTGAAAATTATTCTTTTTCGGCGAGGAATCAAGGGATCGAGGGATTCATTACCTAGCCTGACCTGACCTGAAAGACATGCAGTTTGTTTGGAACTGTGAGGGAGGGCAGACAAGCCAGGAGGCAGGAGGCAGGAGGAGAAGAGAAGGTGACCAAGAGAGTATCAGCACCGAAAAACGGTTCCGCTTGAGACATCGGAGCAGCCACCACACACACATACACGCGCGGAACTATTTTTGTTTGGTTGCCATCCAGCATCGAGAAGATTCCGGAAAGATATTATCGTTGCTGAAAATTAATCTGCCAGATCCCTTGGGAATTGAAAATTACATTCAAGCGAAATAGTTTATTTTAACGTTTTCTATCCATATAATACTGCGACCAAATACAATTGATTTTGTGGTTTTTCAATCATGTGCAATTAACAGGTGGTTATCGAGTTAGCATTAACCACTGGTGGTGAACTTCGAGAAGCATCCGGGAAGATATCGCTGCTGCAAAATAATCTGACAGTTCCTCTTGGCATTGAAAATAACATGCAAGCGAAAAAGCTCTCGTTTTCGAAGTGCCTCAAATATTCATTTGGACGTTCATTCAACTTCAAACAAATGATCACTGAATCAACGATAGTCCTACGTCACCATTGCAGTTATACCATAGATATAACCCACTTCCTGTTTTTTGTTCTTGTTTGTTGTTTTGTTTTTAATTGAAGAGAAGAGCAGCAGAAAACCATCGAATGCTGTGCGACACCTAGGAGCAGTCTTCAGAAAACAAACGCAGCGCTGCGCTTGAGTTAAATTATCATCAGCGCGCGCTCAAAGAACACTCGTATTCTCTCTTGGTGCGAAGCGCACAAAATCATAAGCACGACAGTGCAAAATGTACCCGGCGTAGAACTCAGATACTAAACATTTCTTCTCACTTGTGTGATACGCGTCTCATTCTATATACACACACACACACATATACACATCAAATTCTAGCGCCCGCTTTGTCTCCGTTCGTTCTGAGCAAAGCATAAAAACAACAGCGCGCCCCCATTTGAACCGTATACCATTCTGAATCATATTTCGGACGCTTAAGGCATATGATGCAGAAAACAAATCAAAACTTTATGCACAGGTATTATTTGGTTGATATTTTTAATAAATTAGTTCAATATGCTTTTAAGCTTTCTACTTTGTTACCTATTTGCTTGAAAACATAAAAAAAAATCATCGAATAGAATGCTTTTCAAAATAGGCGAATAAGAATCAAACTTCGGACACTAAATCAAATTTCGGACAGATTGAACTCAAATTTTGGACACTTTATTTTGTAATTTTTTAACGAAAATTACATTACACTTGATTATATTTTATAGCCAACTGCGAAACACTTACCAAGCAATCACAGTGAACTGTTAACGATGATGAGAACTGATGAAACACGGGAGAAATTTAAATATTTATGAACGGGTAAATTCTACGTACTCACGCTAAGGAAACGTCAAACACAAACGAAAATGAGTAGTGTTGTAAGATTTCTGCCGATTAAGTTATAATTTAAATGTAGTTCTCATGTGAAATGATAGTGAAACCAAGGGATTACTCTAAAGAAACAATTGTGATATTAATTTGATAGTTATATAATATCATCAGTGCATTACGCATTCCAAGATACTAGAACAAAGTGTCCAAAATATGATTCAGAACGGTACGCTTGTGTGAAGAAAAATATCTCAACAGAGAGAGCAATACAGATTCAAGCGCGCAGCACGGCGCGAATTCCAGCGTAAAACTGGGCTTGCGCCCACGGCGCTGACAACCAAACATTTCATCTGTGTTTCGGAGCGTGCTCATTCGCTAGAGCGCATGTGTGCACAAGGAGTGGGAGCTCAACTAGGTACGAAAATCTTGTTACACATCAGCACCGAGTTGCATTCTGAAGACTGCCTAGGAGTAACACTTTGACGTCCGCACGTTTCGTAAAAAAATATTCGCTTGGCGCCGGCAGCGCTAATTCGGATTACATGGTTCGTCGCCGCCCGTTCTCAAAATTATCGGAAAATTATAAATTGTTAAGTTTAACTAATCTTATCGTTAGTTCTCAACCTCCCTTACTTTCATGAAATTTCGAAGATATACACACCATTTTGTACATGAATCAAAAATCTCATGGATAAAAATAAAAACAGGAAGTGGGTTATACCTATGGTATAACCGCAAGGGTGACGTAGGACTATCGTTGATTTAGAGATCATTTGTTTGAAGTTGAATCTAAATCCATTCTGAATGAATGAATAAATGAATATTTGGGGGACTTCGAAAACGAGAGCGTTACGTTGGAGGCACAAGGTTTTATGCATCCAATATAGGATACGAAAAACCTTGTTCTGAAGAATAATCTTCATAAACTTTCCTGCTAAACTGCACTTGATTGACAAATCACAAACCCAAATGTATTATATGGATTTTTTATGGATAGAAAACATTAAAATAAACTCTTTCGCTTGAATGTTATTTTCAATTCCAAGGGGAACTGGCAGATTATTTTCCAGCAACGATTAGATATTTCCACATTTTCCTCGATACTGGAAGCCCACCAGTGGTTTATGCTAACTCGATAACCATCTGTTAATAGCACTTGATTGAAACATATTTGGTCACAGTGTTACATGGATAGAAAACATTCAAATAAACTCTTTCACATGAATGTATTTTTAAATTCCCAGAGGAACTGGCCGATTATTTTCCGGATCTTTCTCGATGCTGAATGGCATCCAAACGGAATGAATTCCGGTCGTGTATGTGTGTGTGTAGCGGCTGCTTCGATGGTCACCTTCTCTTCTCCTGAAGGATCGGCTTCTCTGTGCTCCCTCACAGTTTCAAACAAACTGCTTGCTTTTCAGGGCAGATCTCGATCCTTCGCCGTCCAGCACCCTCAGCAACGATGTTGTCTTGTCGATGTCCTCACGAAAAATGAATGCGTCTCACCACCAGAATATCGCTTAAGTATGCTTTTTGTGCGTGATTGAATCGAGAGAAAGCGTGGTTTACGATGGCAATTTGGAAGGCAAACTAGAGGGGAATGAACTCTCTGAGCTCGGAACTTTCGGCGACTGAGCAATAATCGATTGCGGGCGCATACAATATTGGATACGGAAATATCCTACTGATGGGGAAGAATAATCTTCAGAAGCTATCCTATTAATTGTGATTGCTTGAAAAATCACAAAACCAAATGTATTTGGTTACAGTGTTACATGGATAGAAAACATTCAAATAAACTCTTTCACATGAATGTAATTTTAAATTCCCAGAGGAACTGGCAGATAATTTTCCGGATCTTTCTCGATGCTGAATGGCATCCAAACGGAAAGAATTCCGCGCGTGTATGTGTGTGTGTAGCGATGTCTTCCCGGGGAACCGTTTGTGGCATCACTCTCCTCCTGATGGATTCCCTTCTGGCCTAAGGTGCACAAACAGGCTCTTGGTGACACCGTTCATCCGCGCTTTCATGATAAACGAAGAGCTTCACCACAACAGCGACAACATGCTCCAATCGCTGTTCAATTAGAACTGAGTGGATTTCCGAGCGGCGCTCGCTTTTATACCGATTGGTGATTTCAATAGCCTGTTTTGAAAGCAATTTTAAGACTATTGAAACAAGTTTTTGGATCAAAAAGTAACAACTATAGAACGCGTAGACATTTTATCTTTCGAATGAAGTGTCTATCATACAATTTCGTTCAGTTGTTTAGGAGCTATTAACGCTCAAAATCTCGGTCTCCGGCGTAACGCTTTCGTTTTCGAAACTTTGATTTTACACCCCGGTATAGAAATGAAAGACGTAGTCCTACGTCAAAAAAGTAAGGAGTTGTATCTAGGACCTAGGACCTAGGACACGACCGCATATTTTCGACGTAGAACCAGTGCTGAAAATATTCACGTTCACGACATTCAAATTCGGCGAATTTCTGCCTTCCTTGTATTGATAATCCTCTGCTCAAGCGAGATAAATATGAAACAACACTATCAATGAACCCCAGTGGAATGAACATCAACATCAGCTTGCCATGAAGTTCATTTTTCATTTGCATATTCCTTTTCGTCATGGTATTCGTAAGGTCGAAAATGAAGATCATTGCGTGTTAGTGAAAATCAGAGCATAAAATTCAACGTCACCAATTGAGAGTGCAATCGATTAATGGTAAAGGATGGCAATTCATCACACAAAATTCTTGTTTATGACGACTTCGGCAATGGAATGTATAGAACAACTCTTGCTACGTTTTATAAATCCACTTACGATTGCTCGGAAATGGCATACACCACCATTTATATGTGCAATGGGTGACACGTTTTCAATAAAAATTCACTGCAAGCGATGAAGATCAACTTAACGTACGTGATAATCGCCTAAATTTATTGACAGTAATGAAAGTGCCTGAATGTAGGCTTTTCAAAATTCGTTCATGCTGTTTTCGATCAATATACCAGACAAAGTTCACGCGTCTCGACTCTTGTGTTATACTCATTATGGCAGATATGGTGTTGAGTTTCAACAGAAGAGAATTCATCCGATACTGGGAAAAATCTGATCCCTTCATTCGTGAATAAATTTTGATAATCTGTGGCACTGCGTAGAACTACGCAATTATATTATGTAATCCACTTGTTTACCACTTCGAATATTATTTTAGAATGCATCCAAATGTTCTTCGTTACAAACAAATTTGATGAACGTCCTTTTACGTTTGATATGATGCCTAGAACTACCAAAATATGTGAACGGAAAAATTGTTACACGATCATTGTATTTTACATTTCTCTCTGAAATTATTGCACATCTCATGTTTTCGTAGTTCTCGGACCGCGAAAGTTCATTCATCTCTAGTATCTGAAATGACGATTTTCTCAGGCTTCTCAGTTTGAAAGTGCGTTTTAGAGAAAAATATTCCGACAAGCGAGTACAAAAGTACTCAACACCAAAAAAATACCCCCGACTTGCATGTATTAGCAAAGCGGATTCCCCCAGGCACATTAATTTTGAGGTCCGTGTTATGAAAACACAGCTCAGTGGGGAAAAAATACCCCAAACACATTGATTTTGAACTCCGTGTTAGGGAAACACAGCTAGGTGGGATCAAAAAATACCCCCGACTTGCATGTACACTAAAGTCGCTTTTTACGCGGTTTTTTTTTGCGCGGTTTTTTTTTACGCGGCTTTTTTTACGCGGTTTTAGGGATTTACGCGGATTTTGGAATTTACGCGGTTTTTTTTTACGCGGATTTCGGAATTTACGCGGTTTTTTTTTACGCGGATTTCGGAATTTACGCGGTTTTTTTTTACGCGGATTTCGGAATTTACGCGGTTTTTTTTTACGCGGATTTCGGAATTTACGCGGTTTTTCCAAAAGAATCGATTTATACGCGGTATGTTGTATTTTCTTCTCAATTTGTTCATTTGTAAGACTTAAGTACGTTTGCTTCAATATTTGGAGCCAAATTCATTTTTTCTATGTTTGTCTCCTGGGAATTGAGTTAAATAACTGTGGTTTGCTCGAGGTTAACACGGTATATCTGAGGGATAAGATTTAGTATTCTCGTGATAACGTTGTCGCAATCTTGGCGAAATTGGTACCTGATTCTGGGTTCGATTTCAGCTAGCGTTGAAACGATTTTGGTAACCGAATGGAAAAAGAATAAACAACAATAGTGTAAGTAATGTGAGCTTGATCCCCTTTTTTTGTTTCGGATGTATATCAGCGAAATTTTATATGTTTCAACACAAATTTAATATGAAATATCTTTTGTAAATTTTACTCAAAAGACTCCAAGCGATATGAATTCAAAAAAAATTTCAAGAGATGTCAAACACCAATCTAAAAAATGTGAAAGATATGTCCCCGTTTTTTATTTTTATTTATGACACTCAGCCTTTGGCTAGTTCGTCATTTGGACCAACGTCCTTACTGTTTTTTTAATTAAATCGTTTATTTTTACAGGCTCAGTTGCATAAGTTTAAAGGAGCCAAATTCATCACTATATTTTAACTAGAATATATTAACATGTTTCCTTAATTCTATGGTTAATAAAATAGGAAACCGATTACTCGCGGTCGACTCGAGTTTAGAAGGGTGACACATTTTCATTAGGAAAAGGATGGGATGTAAGGACATTTTAACAATGTTCACATTCATACATTCATACATTCTCATTCACACTCACACTTCACACTCAATTCTTGAAAACTATCCTTACATCTAAAATGTATTGCGTCCTTACTTGATTTCCGTAGAAAGCAATGATCGAAAATTCTCCTCTGGTGACATATTTGTTGGAGGGGAAAATGTTATGATTGTTAAATAGGAATTTATTTGTTCATTTAGGAAAAACCAGTTCTACATTTTCTTTTTTTGCGCTATTTGCTTTCCCAGATTAAACGTGGGCGTTAAGTGTTAAATTTACTCACAGTACCGGACAGAAGTATGTAACATCGTATATTTTTTGACTGTCACTTTACAATATGTCAAAAGATTTGTCGGATATTTTGATCAATGGTTGAATAAGTATTCGAAATTCATTTGTGTAATTTTGAAAATAATCTATTGAACGAATGAGAGATACCACTTTTAAGCAATGTAATTCCTTTTGAAAAGCCTAATTTGAAAATTGAGTTACTTGAAGCACCCTTAACCATATGTGGTGAAGTTTTTTGCCGTAGTAATCGAGATGGTTTGTTTCAAATGTTTGTATAGAAATAAATACAGTTTCGAGGGTTCAAGTTTTTTTTTACTATTCTGGAGAAAAGGATGCTATCTATTTGCGTCCGATCTTAGCGATTGTTCTTCATCTACCAGTAAAAATATGTATATTCGTGATTCACAAAGGCTATTTACTTTTTCCAAAGAAAGACTGCCCCAATCGGACATAAGACAACCTAATATTTCTCCACGGTGAAAAAGTTCAAACGCTTTTTGCTTTTTTCTGAACTGAATTTGTTCATGCATATTATAGCATTTCATAGAAGCAGATATCATTTACTACGACTCAAAAGATAGACACATTTGGTTGATGGAGCTCAAAGTACTGTTTTGTCTCAAATTCCGAACACTTAATTTTCAAATGTAAATTTACTAAACTTTAATGTTATAAATAATAGAATAATGAAAGCCTTGACATTGTTTGAGGTATTGGCTACATTCAAATAACATTTACAGGTATCGATACAGCTTATAATTCATAAGACTAAGCATTTGCAAAAAATGTGTCGAAACCAATAACACATTGTTTGCGTTAGCAAATTCCGCAGTTTTTCAGTTTTTGTAGTTGTATAACTATTTTGTATGCTGTTTTCATGTTAAGTGCTATAAAAGGTATGGATCTACTAGAAATCTTTTATGCAGACATCTTCTTTAAAATTAGTATTAAAGTAGTGATCGGAATTTGAATCAAGTTTCGACGCATGATTCATATTCCGAACTGTAGTTTGGATACTCTATTTTCAGGCAAATACAGCAATAGTCCACAAATTAGGATGCAAGTACAGTCCAATTGTGGAGCAACTGATGTAAAGATGTTTGTAAGCTCCGTTCTTGTAGCACATAGTTCGCAGGCGCAATCCAACGAAAGCAAAATGAATTTTCTTGGTCAGGTTTTCAACTAAAACCACAATAATGAAACCGGATTTCTGAAGTAATATATTCACTCTATTATATACAGAGTCGATTATATACTGACACGATTATCTATGGTTCGATTATATACAATTTTGGACTATAATACACTCAGTTTGAAAAAAAAGTCTTATATCTCAAATAGCCTTTTTTCAAGAAAGAAAAAAAGTAATATTTCAAAGTTAAGGTGAAAGTTTATTGGATATTATAAGTACAATGGAGTAAAAACCGTGGTAATTAGGAAATTCTAATTGAAGACTCACCAGGAATTGTTTAAAATGATATTGCTGCGGAATAAGAAAATATAGGAGCTAGATGTCGAAGAACAAATTATAGAGCGTTCAGAAAGCTTCAATTAAATTTCAAGAAACAATCAAGTTTATTATGCATTTTTTTTTTTGATAAAATTAATAACAAATTAAAAACTTTAGAGTTTTTGTCGCTCTAATTGTTGATAAAATTTACCAATTTAGATGTTTCATATAAAATACAAAATATAGAAACATAGAGTAACATTTTTTCTCATTTTTCGAACAGTACAACCAATTTTGCCAAGTTTTCGTAACTATTGATTGTACTTGTTTTTTATAGTTTATATGGTTGCGTGACCAAGGGCACTATATTTTAAATATTTTTTCTTGAAAGCTTCTTCTTTCTAGAAAAAAGTTATTTATAGAAAAAGAGAAAAATCTGATTTTTCGGACCATCGGCAAACTCATAACTCGAAAACGATAAAAATCACATTTCTGATTTTCGATTATCTTGTGTGGAAAAACCAGAACTTTCAAGAAACATAAAAAAATATAGCGTCCTTGGATCATGTAAACTATAAGCAAACAAATACAATCAATAATTACGAAAACAAAATCCAACTGTTTTGCTAGTATAACATTTTTTCAAGAAAGACTAGCTAATTGGCTTTAATTTGATATATCGATCATGTGAAGCGGTCCAGTAGTTCGAAAGTAATTTTTTCAAATTGCATTTTTGCAATTTGAAAAAATTACAATACAAACAAATGTTTTCGGAATTTAGACAAATTTAATTAAACATATTTTTAGTTTTTTACCATGATATTTTTACCAATGTATTCATAAATCAATTTTATTGTAGTCAAGTGGAAAAAAGAATTTCTTTTATTGATCTAATCACTATCATTAGCAACACGTGGATGTTTGCGGTTAGATGATGTGGCGATATCTTCCTCATCCGAAGAAATCGGACGAGATCGTCTGCGTTCCAATGGTAAGCTGAAATCCTCGTCATCTGTAAAGATATTATTAAAATACTTTTCACTTTAAACATCAATGTCACTACCTTCATCGATAACTGTTGGCTGTGTTTTTTCGTTCAATCTATTGTAGCGAAGCATACACAGTTTCAAATCATTCCGAAATGAAACGGCTCTCTCAACACAAGGATCCTTTTCCATAAAATGTTTTACGAGGGTATCCGCTAATTTATTCCCGTCTTCGATATCACATGGCTTGATATCCCGGTCTTCATCGTCCTCTAAAGGCTCCGATGTGACTAAACTCTGCATCAGTTCATCATCTTCAATTTCGGTGTCTTCAAGAAGCTCTTCAACGTCTCTACTATCCATATCTTTGAATCCTTTCCCTCCAATTGCATGTGCCAGAATGAGAATTTCTGATTCTTCCACATTTGAAGGGTCTGTTGAACCAGCTTTCACGCATTCTGGCCATAGTGGCTTCCAGCACGAATTCAATGTTTTAGATTTCATAGAAGACAGAGCCTTTCCTATGAACGTCAGAGCGTCTCTTATCTTAAATTCTTTCCACGCTTGAATTACCGTCATCGTTTCATCGCTTTCAAGCTTTTCGAGGATGTACCGAAGACATTGTTTAATGTACAACTTCTTGAAAGCAGCAATTATTCCTTGATCTTGAGGCTGTAACAAAGAAGTTGTATTCGGTGGAAGAAACACAACTTGAACGTTTGGGTGCTTGATAACTAGGTGTCCTGGAGCGTTATCCAAAATCAAAAGCACGTGGAACTCCAAACCTTTTCCTTCCAAGTATGTTTTCACTTCCGGAATAAACATATCGTAAAACCATTCCTCAAAAACGGCTTTTGTGACCCACGCTTTAGTGTTAGCTTTCCAGTGCACTGGCAGTTTGTTGAAATCAGCCCCCTTCAACGAGCGGGGCGTCATAGCACGATTGATCAATAGCGGTTTCAACATAAGGTCGCCTGAAGCATTACTGCAAAATAACAGGGTAACCCTGTCTTTGGCCGCTTTGAAACCACTGGCATATTGCTCCTGCTGCGTAATGTAGGTACGAGACGGCATTCTTTTCCAAAAAAGACCCGTTTCATCTCCATTGAACACTTGGTCACCATGATACGCACCTTCTTTTATGATCTTAGCGAGCTTTGGAGGAAAACTATTTGCAGCCGAAACATCGGCCGATGCGGATTCACCCTTGATTTTAACGTTGCGAATGGAATTACTACGTATAAAGTTATAAAACCATCCCTTACTCGCGGTAAAGTCTTTCTTTTTACTTGAAGACGGCTCATTCTTCTCTAACCAAAGGTAAAGGCTCAAAGCTTTCTCCCTTATTAATTCCTGATCCAAGGGTATTTTCTTCTGCGCGTGATCTTCGATCCACATATGAAGTGCCTTTTCCATCTTGACCATCAATGGATCTCGTGTATATGATGAGGATTTTGTTGCATAGATAGTGCCCTGAGCTGCTGTCTGTCTGATGCTATCTTGATTCTTTTTAATTGTACGCACAGTCGATTCGTTGATTTTTAAATTCCTGCCGACGTTTGCAACAGATTTCCCATCTTGAAGGGCATCCAAAATATTGAGCTTCATTTCCAAAGAAAGAGACACTCTTGATCTGTTTTTTTTGAAGGCGGTTTTTTGCGAAGCCATTTTAGAGTATGCCTTTAATCAAAAATTTTGAATACTGCTGACGTCTTCAGCTAACTGTCGAAAAGCGGAACTGCACACGATTACCCCCAAGGTTGGGTAACTCGCTGGGAACTGGCCGAACTCGACCGAACACAAACTGGCTAGACTCTACAACCACCACGGTTCAGGAACTGCATTTTCACTTTAACTTTCACTGCAAGGTTAAATCACGAATAACTTCTTAATGCGATTTCGTCCTTTTATATGTGTTCAGTTCCACACCGAACGAACTGAAGCGACAGCATCTAGCAGCACACATAATTTGCACACGACCCCACAAACCACGAGTACCCCTCCCACAGCGCAACTATGAGCTAGCCATCACCAACACACGCTGTGCCCGACTGCATAAAAATAAAATTGGTTCACTCCGACTGAACGGATCAGTGAAAAATGCAGTGTGAATGATCGCAAAATATACTATTTCAGAGTGCGATTTAGGCTGTAACGATGACAATGAGTTCAAATTTGACGATATATTGACGAATACTGTTCGGAATTGTTCAGTCATAGTGAACCAACTCTCAAAAAATACATCATTTAGTTCAGTCAGAGCGGACTTTGTACGTATAGGCAGCCAAATAACAGCCTTTTTTGGCATGATACTTGATGTTTTTTTACAACTATCATACATCACAGTATTGGCAGAGAGTAGCTCAAACTTCTGAGAACAATATTGAACGAAAAAATTAAATGCTTTGTAAATTGCAGAGCATTAAACTTTATGTTCGTTTTCTCGAAATCATAAAAATGTCACATGGCCCGGTCTGACTTAACACCGACCATATAACAGATAGGTATGCTTTTAGAACAATTCAATGTAGCCAATACATATATAAGATACTGTAGAAACAGTTTGTATACTCTTACATTTGAAATTTGTTGTTAAAATAGTAATTTGAGGCAGGGTTAAAATATGCTTCTACGTATTTTGGTCATGCCACCTAACCAAACAGCTCTTTACTTACCACTCGGTTGTTGCACGTTGGACGGAACAACAACTTGTAGCGATTTACAGATAATTCAAAGATAAAACAGGCATAAAATGCGTAAAAACCTACTTGTAACTACTTTCTAGTTGAATCTCTGACTGTTTTTTATTTATACAATAAGTATCTTCGGGAGCTGGGACCGACACTTATATTGTTCAAACGCTCTTGATGCGCGCTGAATGGGAAGCAGAGCACGAAAAAATCGGGGCTTAACGTGTTAAATCCATCGAAAAATGGATGAGCAATAAGCGGTAGAATCTGGACATTTTCAATCTGTACCCCCAACATGTTCCAGAAAGACAAAATCCTATGTTTAAAGGTGCTCCCCGCAGAAACAAGAGGAGCGCTATCGCGCTTCTCCGCACTCAAACGGTTAAACAGGTATTTACATGCAATCGGCCAAGGAGCTACCTTCGTGAAGCCTTGTGTCACGCAATATATGCACACAATATGCAATTTGTTTGAATATGGGTTGCATTTTATATCAATAATTCACTAACTATTAGTTTTTTACGTGTATTTTAAAATTTAGGGTGGTTTATTTTTACGCGGATTTTGGAATTTACGCGGTTTTTTTTTACGCGGATTTTGGAATTTACGCGGTTTTTTTTTACGCGGATTTTGGAATTTACGCGGTTTTTTTTTACGCGGATTTTGGAATTTACGCGGTTTTTTTTTACGCGGATTTTGGAATTTACGCGGTTTTTTTTTACGCGGTTTTCGTTTACGCGGCACGTATCCCCCGCGTAAAAAGCGACTCCAGTGTATATTTGCAAAGCGGATTTCCACAGGTACATAGATTTTGAAGTCTGTGTTGGGGAAACCGTAAATCGGGCCAATCAAAACTTGGCAGTTAGGGCTTTAAGATAACGCTTGACATTTTACAGTTATTCAATTGTTCATCTCATGAAAAATAACATATTATTAATTGTAATAGACGCGTAGAAATATTTCCTATCAATTGATGCAAACATCTTTCCGATCTGTTGAGAAATGTTCGAGTTATAAGCATTCGAAATACGGATAGGTTTAGCACACAAATCGGCAAGAAAATGTATGGGAAAAAAGGAAGTTCTTCCAGTTTTCATTAATTGAAACCGTTTAGAAATTAGTGAATTGTAATGTATAGCATATCAATCAAATCTTAGAGAATTTCCGATTCGATTGGTATGCAAATCAAGAGAATTCGTTCACAATGAAAACAGTTATTAACGTTAACTTTATTTCATAAAAACGTGACCTGTTTTCTGATTCGGTACCCTTCCTGAAAGACGTCAAAAAATATGACAAACATGTTTTACTGAAATTCCAGATGGAGCTCAACGGATTTATGGTGAATGACATCGGGAAAGATTCATTTTATTTGTTTTCGTTTTTTTCTGTTGTAATATGGCACTTTGAAGATAAGATACATGATTATTTAAACATTACACTCGGTTCAATTCAATTCACAGTTCCTTGGCTTATTCAGAACATTTAATTATATCTTCCGCTGTGATACGTAACGAAAATAATGTTATACAACAAAATTTCGTATTTGTAAACTAATTACAATTAACCGCACTTAATACAAGCTATTCACATCATTTCATAGTTATTTGCCTAGAAAAATCAATATTTGATTACTAGAATCTGAAATAATGCAAGATGTTCTATTGTTTTGCCGATCACTTAATGTTTGTCAATCTCCATGTGAATACGAGGACAGATCATTCAATATTGAAACCGCTTCCACGATTCAGAACTCAAAAACTTAGATTTATAGCCAACCCAAATAGTAAAGAAACCAAAGCTTCCTGACAACAAACAATAGTTTCCCAATTAAGTCTACATTTCTACTGCTCCGTTTGAAAGTTTTCTGTTGTCGTTTTTAAATCCCACTGTTGGAACTGCTGATATCGAACGACATGGACAAATTCCTTTGAAGCTGCATTGATGTGTTATGATAGAAAGCTATATTTGAATGCATCTTTTCACCTCAATCGCTTCGTTGCCTCTTCCCACATTTCATTCACCATCATTCATTGAGACTCGGATAAGAACCGGTTATCTATGGAGATACATCCACGCCGTTACAACATTGGCTCGCTGTCTGCAAGGTGACGTGCACTTGATCAAGATCACACTTGACCTATAGACAGTATCACGATACTATTCTAAGCAAGGCTCTTACGTGGCACATAATTGTTTCTTTCCGCTTCCCAGTAAGAATAACCAGTCAGGGTATCTAACCTTAACCCATCGCGCACATCCTCCCACGAATGAGCCGGAAAAGAAAACTAGGCCAGCTATGTGAAACGTCTCGTGGTTTCCCACCAGCATGCTTCCACAATCGGCATCGATTCGGTGCTGGAATTGTGTAATCTATTTAAACGATATGTGCTCGACTCGGCCCTTCGCCGGCTTAACCGAAAGTCAAGTTTCCACAAGTTTCACATTACTACCATGCGACCCCGCATGAGTTCAAGTTTTACACACGACACACGAGACGCCACGTCAATGGCTGGTAATGAGAGTAATGATGAACTTGGAATTTGTGCGTTTAACTTCGCTCGAAGAGCCATTAAATCGTACGGCACCGAAGGCAAGGTTGCGGCCGGACCAACGGCGTCATTCGCTTACTCACCGGTAATCAGCGGTAATGTTTGAATGTTTGTTTTACTATTCGAGTGGATTGACCACTGGTAAACATCGACCAATTTTGATCTCAGCTGACAACGATGCTTTCGGTGCTTTCGACTAGAATCCGTCAATACAATAGAAGGTCATTAGATACCAAACTCATCAATTAAAGAGGTTCTCTCACAGCCTCATCATCATCATGGTCATGGTTCGACAATGTGTTAATATATGCTTTAGTGTCTGAGATGAGTCCAAAAGGCTGCAGATAGGAGAGCGGGTTAGCCATTGTCCAGAGGCCATATCGATTTGGTTTTTGCAGCAATGTAGTACCATTAGCTTTGTGCAGAAAATCCATCTGCACTATCAATCAATCAACCGTGGGAACCTCTGAGCACTGGAAAATGATTGTTTTATAAGCGGCCACAACATTTGTCAAACGTCACAATCCAGCAACGTATGAAACCACCTAAATCTATCACGGTAAACTTCTGCTGGTCCATTTTGGAAAACACATTCCAATCAGTGATTGGTATTCAATGCATCATTAGTTGGAACGGAGAAAGATTTACTCCGTTTCCAACCCAATTGCATCATTTCGAATGAAAAACTTCTTCTGAATGCACTCGCTTCACTGAGCCACTCGCTGGGCAATAATGGGAAATCCAGGTGGGGAGAGATGATACAGAAGGAACCATGGTAGGTGGTAGGTACCTACTTTATCGTTCTTAACGAAGTGCACCTATTGTTGGGATGGGTGAACGTGCAATACAATTCATGCATTGGTGCGGGGGTGTGGGAGCGCTCATGTGTAAACAAGCGTGCGAGTTAGTTTGCGAAACTGAGTTTTCTAATAGAGGAAGGAAGTGCTTAATGTTTTGAAGCATAATTCTGGTTCCACTTGTGTTGTCGTTTCGGAATCGGGGGCTTGATCGTGGCGGAGAGCCGGGGGTTGGTTTGATAAACTCAGTTGTTGGATTCTGGAGGAAAATGGTTTTGTTCGTACATAGTTCGCTTCGCTGTAAGCAAAACGCTGGAAATTTGTATGGAGAGTTGCGTTGTATAGTGGCTGTTGCGTGTGCCCATTTCGCAGATTGCGAGGGTTCAACAACAGGAACTAACAATAAGCTTTTCCGTGAATGCGGATATGAAACGGAACTATGCCATCGGCTATCGTAGTTTGACGTTTTTGAATTATATTAAATAGAACGTTTCGTAACTCAAGCGCCATTTTTTATTTTTGGAATGACGTCAACAACAAAATAATCTCAACCAAAAGAAATTATTTAAGTCTGAACCCTTATCAAGCACATTGCGGTTCTTATTTTCCTTTGATCTATGGTGCCTGTAAAATCCGGGTGTCCGATTTAGTTTTATATAATGAGTAGAAGCACTATATGCCTCTATGAATTATTTTTTCCTAACTGCACTTGTCGTGGCCGATTGTCCAACTGATGCCCCTATTGGCGATATTTGAAATCATCCTATGGATGTATTTCACTCTCTATCACTGCACTATTTAGGATCGCCACAGCGCCTTGAGTGTGATCATATGGAGGAAACGCGGGAGCACGTAGTTTTCGACTATCCTCTCCGATTCGAGCTAAAACGTGATGAGCTGTTTAGCACGTGGCAGTGGTGATATAAAAAATGTGGTCTACGTAGTGCGTAAAATAACACAGGAAATGCTGTGAGTCGCTTCTCCTTAGCAAGTGACACTATTTTGGTCATCTAAAAATTGTCTTCACACTTCTATTAATGATTTTTGAATCATATTTTTGTTCCATATTATTTTTAACGAATTTATGACCACATGGGATGATATATTGTGAGCTTATAGTTACAACAGGACAACAGTCCTTAGGTTCGTACTAACAACTCTGTTAGAATTACATTGTTGCAAACATCTTAGCACTATTAACACAGTTCATATGTGTGAATCTGATTTCTGAGAGAATTATTTACCTTGTTTTCTACCAAACAATAAACCTCGTTAGTATTCATGAATGAAACAGCCCCCCATAAGAACCGCAAACTCCCACAGATAACGATGATACATTGTTGCCCCCAACAGTTGATTGACCGATAGCACCCGGTAATAGTTGTTTTTGTTTTACCACCCTAATGACAACCCTTGAAAAGGGGCAAAAACATGGAAAAAGCAGCGAACAAAAGAAATTGGTCGTTGATTAATTCACACTGAAATTGATAACTTTTTTTTATCGAAATCATCCGCGATCATTCCGTCATTGCAATTTGGAAAGTTTGCTCTCGCAATCCCTGTAATTGCGTATTGTCAACGAGTTTAGGAGATTTCTCACACTAGAACTACCACAATTTTGGACTCGATTATATTCAGTCTGAAATTTTTTTTTTTGCTTTTCAAATATGACTTGTTTCAAGAAAAAATGTTATCTTTGAATGTTAAGGTGGAATTTAAGTGGCTATTTTATGTACGGTGTGGTAAAAATCGTAATTTTTAAAGATTTTGCTTGAATTTTCACCAGCAATTGTTTATATCGATATTGCAGTGAAATTAAGAAAGATAGAAGTTGGGTGTCAAAGAAAAAATTGTAGAGTGGTTTGAGAACTTCAATTTGATTGGAAGAAACAATCAAGTTCAATATGAATTTAGGGATAAAGTTAATAATTACACATTAAAAATCAATAACTTCGAAATTTTCTCTTCCAAAAAGTTATTTAAATCAATTAATTTAGATGTTCCACTACTATATCCTTTCCTAAATTTTCTCATCTTTCTAATGAAGATAACAGAATTGGCATACGCAGCTTACTTTTTAGTGTAGATTTTGAGGTAACAGAGTCTGAAACAAAAAAAAAGTTCTATGACTCTGTCATTGTTGAAATTCGAACATATGCGTAGAAGGATGTTTTTCATCAAATATGATCATCTACCACATTGTCAGTGATTCTGGAAAAAAATATTTTTTTTCATGTGGGAAAGGTATTTCATGACTTTGACACGTTGAGCCCAGCGTCGGTCCCTAGGGGCCGACGTTGAGCTTTTTGCTAGGAAAGTGCTGACTAACTGGGACTGACAGTTATAAAATAATAAAAATGTATATATATACATACGGTTTGTTTTCGGATGTACTACAAAATGTGACTACTTTCTAGTTGAATTGCTGACTATTTTCTATTTATACAATAAGTATCTCTGGGAACTGGGACCGACACTGATATTGTGCAAATATTCTTGATGCGCGCTGAATGGAGAGCGCTGCAAGAAAAAATGGAGCTCAACGTGTTAAGGGGATGAATCAGAAACTAAATTCTTCTTTTATTTTCAATAAACGAAAAATATATGCATGAAAACGAATAAAAAAAAATGTTTGACTCGATTACATACAGTGAAAAAAAATCGGAGACTGTATATAATCGAGTCCGCGCTGTATATAAATTACGGATAGTTTTTATTCTGATAAAGTAAAAAGAACAAAAATCAGGAAACATCTGGATCATTTCTAAAAAATCAGGCAAAATAGAGTGTCTATCAGGATATCAGGAACGTACCAAAAAGTCTGGGAAATCCTGAAAAATCAGGATGGTTGGCATCTCTGGGTATATCACACACGTATATCAGAAAAATAGGAAGTGGGATATTAAAATAATTTATAATTTTAATCAATATAGGAATTTAGAAAAAGTCATAAAATTAATAAAAAAAATCAATACAAAAACTTGCGAACAAACTATATAACTGGTAATTTTGACCGGTTGGTATTTTTAGTGTTAATGTGATTGCACGCGGATGCAAGTATACCACGATAACGCCAACGTTTTTGCTTTTCCATCCGTTGATTGAAAGCCACGCTAAATCCTATGGTTAACCCTGACCTAATAATTTTCCGTTCAGTTGATTACCGGTGGGACCGGTTGGGGAGGAGATCCGCGACATGAGATATAAATTCCAACCGTTGCGTCATAGCAAATACCTGACTGACTGACTGACAGCGTGTGCTTTCGCTGCTATGTTAGGGTATTTTTGCTGTCGCTATCGCATTGCTCTGTCCACACGGGTTATGGTGTGGAAATGCGAAGAGAGAGATGAAACTTGAAACCCAAAATCATCTAATTACTCTACACACTGGGGGTTATTCTGAGAGTCCAGTCGGTATAAGTGACATTTTTTTTCCTTCGGAGTTATATGACAATTCTCACCCAATTCTGAGAGTCGGGCGACTCGGAAGTACAATGATAAATGAAAAGAGTTCATTGCATCTGGCATTTTTTCAATTACGCCGAATACAAACACGTGCGCAAATCGACTGTCACGTCGTGAAGCGACTCCAGGAAAATACACCCCACTGTGGTGGCAGAGACCGCGAGTAATGTGGAGGTAGATGTGACGGGGGATATATTTTATTAACATTGACCACAAAGGAAACAACAAAGAAGCCGTTGTGACAATAGTAATTTTGATGCGGATTGTCGATCTGAACATTATTTCTTTTGGATTCATATTAACAAGGGGTCTTGAAAACACCATCAACTATTTATACTACACATTCAGCAGCTTTTACTTTGCATATTCTTTGGAGCGTTCGGAATGACGAGTCAATTTTTGATGCGTATTCCAAAAAATATTGTCCTTTATTGAAATGTGATCAATCAGTGTTCTCTTTTTTCAAATATAACTTTTTGATTTTGAAACATTGTATATAAGGTGGCAGTTATCCAAAATTCCTCTGTCTTTATCATATGATCAGTATCGATTCTAAAAAAAAAATACTTTTGTGATTTTCATTATACTGATGCTGAAGGTTGTTACAAAATCAACAAAATTATAAAAACACACACTTTTTTTTACGAATTATATTTTTTTAGTCACCTTTAGCGTCAAACAATCGGGTCTGGAATTCCATTATTTCACATTCAAAAATTTCAATTCGATTACAGTACATGTACTCAAGAGTACAACATAACCGATTTCGGGGGGATAGTCAATCCAAAATGGGACTTCAATCCGATACGTGCTCTAGGTGTAGTCAAAAACACCAAACATCCGAGTGCAAGTCAACTGTATTGAAATGCGTTAACTGTTTAAAAATAAATAAAGAACGCAAAATGAACCTGGACGCTAACCATGCCGCTTTTAGCTATGAATGCTCGGTTTATAAAAGACTATACAATTTGAAAAAATATAGGAGGTTGTGTCCAAGATACGACCGCATTGTTGACGTAGAACTACGCTGTTATTTTATATAAGTCGTTTATTTATACCTTCGGATATTATTCTTTAATGCTGTGATATTTTAGAAACAACTGCTTAGTAGAATAATCTCTGAAATGGTTTTTTCATTGTAGAATCAGTTGACGATAATTGATTGATGATTCATTCTTGCCCTCGAAAACAATACACTAGCTGATCGTATGTCGCAATTTATTTCATGTGAATGCATTGCAAGTTTACCTCGAACGCTATTCCGGCTACAGTCGATTATATACATGTTGCACCAGCACCATTCTTCCACATCTCATAACTACATCAATATATCTTTGGCACCGCATGAAAACAACAACAATGACAACACTTGTTAGTATCAAATATCATGCTACATGTTATTTAGTATTGCCTCAAAAGAATAGCACCTCTAGGCATCGTTCGTACAACGTAAACCAAGCGCCAAACAAGCGTTCACCATAGCATGCATACAGAGCCATACATTAGTGGTTTGAAACTACTAGGAATTTAAAGACTTCTCATCATTTTGCGCTATTCTCAAAAGAAACGCTTCTGTTAATATTACTGGCCTCAAAAAAGTTGCATTACTTTCTCATGCTCGAGAGAAGCGCAGCTGTCACCGTGAGTGGAGGAAATTTTTCTACCGGCAAGCGAAACCTAATCACATACAAAATTCCAGAACGACATTTATTTTCTTGGTGACTGAACAAGCGAAACAAACTCTTTTTGTTAATGTCAACAACCTCGAAAACAGTAGCAATGCTTCATTATGATCTATATTAGCGAAAATGCAATACTAGAAGACAGTTTTGCGACTGGCACGGGAACCCAAATAACTTATAACATTCCAGTAAGACATTCAAGATGCTTGATATTCCTCAAATAATTTTTTGGCCTTACTCCTGCTTCGCCATAACGTCAGTTTAATGCATTGATGCATTCTCAAAGGCACCAACGAAGTTCTTATGATGACGGAAAACAAACAATGTTAACTGCTTAGAAAAAGACTGAATTATGCCACTCAGCTTGTACTCTGCTGTAACACCCATCGATGCGAATTCGCTGATGAGTTTGTCAAGAGTGACCGCCTTCACCACCAGCGGGGGGAGCTTGATTTTGGTTGCTGCCTGGGTAACGGCGTTTACATTTTCGACCGACGCGCCGAAATCGCCTACTTCGCTGTTGTTCGATGCGGTGTCACATTCGCGAAGGCTCGGTTCAGTGCGAGCGCTTTTCACTGCACCAACATCGCGTGCATCATTAGATGACGCTTGCCTCGAAATTTTATGGCCCCTGGCAATGCGTTCGTTTATTGGGCTCGAGGATGCCTTCCTCTTCTTCTTGCTCATCACACAATACGCAAAGCGTCCAATTTATGACGCGGAAGGAAAAAACACGATACGAATAACGCCAAAAACGAACTGAAAGAACCACACGACGATATCCAAGTTGGATTACCACTGGTGGGGTCCAATCTTAGATCGAAGCGCAGCGAAAGCAAAGTGAACTGGATTGCTGAACAGTCCGATGCCGAATGAAAGTTTGCCTTAGCGAGATCCACTGTTTATACTCTAGGCAAGTATTCCCCTTCATTTTTCTACTTTTCCTTTGTTCACGGAGACTTTGAATCCTACGATTTCCCCTCCGTTGGTCGTCGATAAGTTGCTCGTTATTGACAGCTCTGTTCTGGAAAGCACACAAATGGACAGAACAAATGTATGGAAAAATGGAAACACTTAAAGCTTTCATAAATGTTAACCATTTACAAACCAGGGGATTCTAATGTATAGCATATTTAACAAATCTTACGGAATTTCCGATTCGTTCAGTATGTAAATCGCCAAAATCCGTTCGCGGCAAAAATAGTTATTATCGTTAACTTTATTTCATAAAAACGTGACCTGTTTTCTGATTTGGCACCCTTAATGAAAGACGTAGTTCTACGTCAAAAAAGCAGCTTGCATTTCAATAAATAGCAACCATGTTCCAGAAGAATTGTGGATCAATTTCATGTACTGTATTTAAATATCGCGGGGTTGTCAACAAGCTACGTAGCATTACGTCAGATTGTTGAGGAAAAGCGTCCACTTTTAGTTTTATTATCAGAAACCCACATTGTTGAAATTGAATCATTTGATCAATATTCCGGGATATAATGTTGCTGCTTGTTTATCACATTCTAGACATACTGGCGGTGTTGCTATTTATGTCAGAGAATCAGTACAATTCAATCTTCGCCTCAACGAAATGATTGATGGAAACTGGTTCTTAGGCGTAACAGTTGCGCGTGGCATGAAGATGGGTAATTATTTATGGTGTTTTATATCACTCTCCCAGCTCTAGTGACCAACGTTTCGTTGAAAAGTTAGAAAACTGGCTCGAAATGTTCATTAATTCTGGTAAACTAAATATACTGGCTGGTGACTTTCATATTAATTAGTGTGATAACCATGATTCGAATCATTTGAAGCGTTTAGCTGAATTTTTCAATTTAAAACAAACTGTGAATGAGTTTACGCGTATTTCCCGGCACAGTAAAACTTTAATTGATCATGTGTATTCCAATTTTGATAGTGTTTGTTCATTAACAGATACTGATTTAAAAATAACCGATCATGAGAACATCGTTATTAACGTTTAAGATAGTTTCATTAACAACGAAGATTATGTGAAATTGAAGTGCTGGAGAAAATATTCTAAACAGGCTATTTCGAACCTTGTGGTGAGAAGCCTGGATTTTCCATTCCAACCTGGTGTAGAATAATTTGAACATTGTAAACGAAAATAAACTTTTTTCCTATCCAAAACGTATTCCATATTATTTCTTTTTTTTCGTATTATCTGCATTGGATGAAAAAAATATTGACCGGATATTGTGACTATTAATTTATTTTTCTATTATAAAGGTTTTAGTGGAAATAGTAAGAAATTCATAGATGAATTGTTGAGCAAGGACTACGTGTTTTTAGTATTCCAGTAATCCGAGTGTACTTTTGCTCCAGGCCATATCATAACTTTAGTAGATTTCGAAACTGTTAGGTTGGGGAAAAAGTTATCCATTATTTTCTCGATAGTTGGATAGTATCTCGCGTAACATCGCTCATACAATTTCAGGTATAGGCTCGTTGATGATATTTCATACTAAAAAAAATCTTTTGATTTTTTTTTCATTCCATTCAGTTGCGAGTTACAGGGTGTTAACAATAGAGGTCAACAAACAGAAAATTCGGTACATTTTACACTTTTGCTTTTATAAATGCAAGCCAGGTCGCTGAAAGTGAAAATATGGTATCGATACTGCAACAGTAAAATACGTGCAACTTTATTTATTTATTTTTAATTTTCACATAGGACTATGTCTTTGATTTCTATATAGGGGGGTCAATCTATAAAAAATGTTACGATTCATGAGGAGTTTTCATACGCATATTACTCAAAATCGTTATTGCGACATATGTTGTGTTATATACCATTAGACAGGAAATTTATCCAACATTTTTTTACTTCAAACATGAACAATGAATATAGTAGAAAAAGTTAACAATTTGACGATTGAAATGAGTTTGTTTTCTTTCGATTGTACTAACCACTCGCTTTCCTCCCCGACGTAACAAGCAATCGTTTTGCCTAAATTCGGGCGTTAACACGTTCGATTCTCGCGAGAAAATCAATGCCGATTTTTATTTTTCATCGAGTTATTATTGCCGAAAAATGGTATCGTTTTCAGTGACTCCTTTGTTTCGCTATCAAACTCGGAATGCTAACTGGATTCGTTCCAATTTTCGAATCACTCTATCGTAGTTATCGGACCTGTTATCCTATTCACGGTTAAAATAGTTTGGTGCCGGCCTGGTAATAATCAACATCTCCTATCATATTTATAGTATACCGCATGAAATACGTAAAAGAACACCACATCTACAAATCGATGCACGCTTCTTTGGAATAAGACACCTTTCGCCACTGAATTTTCATTTCGATTTCGCACAGTGCGCCAACATTACCACTTTTTGAATTTGAATAGAGGCACCATTTGAAATTCCACTTAATTCGTTATTATTTCTTTCCGCAAGTTGCTGTACCGTTTTCCACCGGCTTGGGATAAAGTTAAAATATTTAGAGGAAATGGGGGGAATTTGGAGCCCTTAAGAAAATCGCCTAATATTTCCAAACCAATACGGTCTAAATAAAAAAAAAACATTGTATACTGAGCTACACTTGTTTTCACTTAATCAATAACGTTGAATCATTATGTGAAGCTTCAAATGACCAAATGCATCATAAAACAAAGGAGATGATTTTTGGACATTAAAATTTGATGCGGGGTGATTTGGACCGCCTGTGGGATGAATTGGTGTGTGTGTTTAATCGAAAAAAACATGCTTATGTTCATGTAAATTATTTTTGGATAATGTTACATTCAGTAACAGTGTTTTGGAATCGATTCCAGGTGTCTTGGACAGATTCCAGACCAGAAAAATTGAATTGAGACCATATCGAATTCTACATGGATCTTTTTACTGTTGTTCGAGCATTTTAAAACACTTTCGATGCTTGGTCATTGGTTCTTGGTTCTTGATGGCTTGCAGTGCTCTTTCAAGCTCCTCCTTCGTCCAACGTTGTCTGCCCATCCTCTTTTTGTAATTCAGTGGCATATGGAATCGATTAAACCAAAGAAAAGCCTCAAACCTGTAGGACCAATTCACCCCACAGAAACGCGTCCATGTCACTCCACACAACAAGCAAAAACAAAAAAGCGATTCATTTCATTTATTGTTATCAAACTTACAGTTTCGCTGCATCAAATTGTCCCTCTTTTGTAGGCGAACAGAACTTCAGTACACAATACACGAAAAGTTTGTTTAATCAGCGGGAAAAACCTTAAAATCACGATCGGAAAACTCACATTTTTTGACAATCAATGTGCTTGCTGTGTTCATGCTACCGTTCCCCTTCACTTATCGAATTTGACCAAGGTTTTTTTTACGTTAGGTACATAGGGTTTAACAATAAAAGGAGATGACATTATAAAAAATCAAAGTTGGGCCGTACTTGAGATAAAGAGGTGGTCCAAATCATCCCGTGTTACCCTACTAGCGATATAAATTGTTGAACCCTTTCACAACATCAACAAATTCTTTTCAACTAATGTACGTTATACCCTGAGGATGCGGAAAAAAATAGTCAAATTGGTTCTGCAATCGGTCTAAAGCCATGGAATGCAGGGACAAGATAGACAGTAGTGTGTTAAGTTGTGATCGAGAACACACATCCATGATAATATATCATCAATCATGTTCGACAGATGGATTTTTTAATCTAAAATCTAAAAAAGAATGCTGTCAGGTTAATACCGCACAGCTGGTTCAATTCGGTGGCGCGTGATTGTCATAAGGATTTTCCGGTATCAAAAATGATCTCACACTGAACCTATTCAATACTATCTATAATTGAAATCCGTAACCTTTGCCACTTGGGGTCAATAATATGTTTTAAATTATTTCCAGTTAATGATAGCACACGCCATGGTTCGCAATCATGACAAAGCAAATATGATGTGTGTGTATTTCCCAAATCGGACTTTAGAATCGTCAACTGTAATGACTTCCGCTTGTTGGGACCGACTGACGTGGTATTCGTGGTGGTATTCTCAAAGTGCTTGACCGAATCAACGGTGCGTGAGAGTGTTTACCGTTGTTTCTGAACCACTGAGAAAACAAAACCATCAATCAAACAAATATTTGGTCGCCCACTTGTCACAAGATGACATTGAATTTTCCATGCAATGATTTAGACGGCATTAGCACAACTTCTTTAGCGGAAGTTTTTCATGCTCTGCCTGTACTAAATTGGTTTGCCTAAAACATAAACATGATCAAACTGTGAGTTTGTCACTAACCACTTGTTCCATTCCAGCGACAACTGGACAAAAGAATTGGGCTACATAATGGTGAATTTGACCATGATACAAAATGTGCCACCCTTCATCCTTTGAAACCTCGAACGAAACCTGCTCTCCAACTGCATTTGAGAAAGACACTTTCGCTGCCGCTAATCCGACTTTGCCATACACACTTAGTTTGCGCGTTCGATCTTCGTCACCTCGCCACTTTTCTTTAGCAAATTTAAAGATGGAAGCAAGCAATCAGTGCTCCAATTTCGTTTCTAAACCATTGTTTATGCTTTGGTCACACTCCACTGTATGCAAGATTTTGCAACACTCTCGTCTAGACTCGAAAGCCGTCGGCCAAAAGCACTTAAGCTGTAAACTTAGGCACAATACTGCGATGAGAGAGAGAGAGAGCGTGCGGATTAAATTTTTCAACTCTGTCATAATTTTCATAATTCATAATTCGGTCACTATTGTGCAGATAAACTTTGGTTTTATGTTTTCTTAATTGGTACTCTCAGCCTGAAAAGTTGCACGACGCATGGTTTACATTTAGTGCATTTGTTGTTTGGTGAAATGCTCACCTGCAAAAACATAAATGTGCTTGATATATTTTGCAGCAGTTTTCTGTATCCGACAACAACTTATTCCAAACTGTTCTCGACATAAATATTACGCTTATTTTTTCAGAAATAATACTGGCGATCCGTAATCTTTAATGCTGTTCAACCCCACCATGTTTTCCATGTGATAGATCTTTCACCGTCACTTTGTCTTGAATACAATTCATTTTTGAATTATAACCCTTCTGATGACATTGCCTCGAACAAATTTCAAGAAACAGCCACTTCACACAGGTATGGATAAATTGGCAACCGGGAATCAATTTTTTCGATGAAACATAATTGAAAAAATTGTTTAAATCTATTTTCGACCTTCTGATAAAAAATTGTCATGAAATGAAATTTCTGGATGCCATTCACGAATCGGTACTTATAGAACCACCAAATAGCAAAATTCTGAACCGTATAAAATATCGGTTTCGGCACATCGGAACATCTCTGAACGAGCAAATTACTTGTAGAATCATGAGAACGTTACTAAATGATTTGAAATGGTTACCAAACAAAGACGAGCCTAAAGAAGTTTTTATGAACATTGTATATGGTTCTAAGCAGTTCCGTGGAAGTAGAAGTCCCCAAAGATCAAACATGATAGCTTGCGGCTAATCGTGACTCACGGAGGTCAATATAAGCTGAGGTATTTGCCTCTGATGCAATCGATGCAGTACTGGTTTGAAATGATTAGAAAACAAAATTTTTGGAGGCCAACCGATGCTTGCGAAGGAAAATAACAAAATTTTAAGCCGAATCAAAAATATCGAGACTAAATTACAAAACATTACTACCCGGATTGAAATATTTACATTGCGAAAATGATTGATCCCAAATGCCATTAATAATTAATAATTGTGGCAACAGGGATCGAGTTCATTCACCAAAATTCAGCTCAATCAGATTTTGTCCTTCTATCAGTCGGCCACTATGAATTTACTATTAATTTTCTAATTTCCTAAACTGCCTGAGCCGATCATGGTGGCACTCTTTCAAGCCCGCCAAGACATATTCACAATTTCACAAACTGTTGTGATGTGGATTATGTCGTGTAGTGTTGTCATGGCTAATTATAAATCCAGATTTCTGTTGTGTTGTGCGGGATCGAAACGGTATCATTTTGGCGGAGGGCCTTGAGGCCGACCACTATGAAATTTATAAAAATTTATAACACACATCACCGGAACATGTATCAACTAGAATCTTCAGGTCGGGGATCGATTTCATCCTGGACACACAGTGAAGGACAAAACAATAAGACCTAGACTAACCGTCAATTTAAATCCTACGTGTGTAGTGAGCACTTGTAGTAAAATGAAAAGCTATCAGTATAGAAGTAATTCAAACATCCCTCTTGACTTGTATATAAACGTTTATTTTAGGAACAATTTCAGATATAACGGATCAAAGTTGTCATTGCACGGAACGCCAATGGAAGTGTATTACGCAAATGGCAAATCAAGGTAAATCTCAGCGAGAGTTTGCTGCCATTGTTAGAAGGTCGGGATATTCGTTTTCAATTGCTTCCATGTTCAAAACCACGTGTAGCAACTGGACTTCCACAGAATAGAACTGCTAATAACGACGGTCGCATCAAATGACTTTCAACATAGATCCATTTAAATGAGAATCAAAAGCAGAAACTAGTGAAGTTTGCGCGTTAGTTCTGGAACAGTAGAAAGGCTCAGAAAGGATACGGAAGTAACGGCCCAACATTATATGGCCCGACAAAACAAAAATGAACTTGATCTAATCCGAAAGGAAACAATAAACTCGCCGCTTTATTAACTTTGATGTCAATAAGTTTCCAAAAATACCAAAAAATAAAGGAAGAATTATCATGGTCTGGCGATGTTTTTTCTGGTACCTTCATGCTGGTCCAAATTTCTGGATAAGGATGATAATGATCATAGAAAAAATGCGAAATGGGAAATGCAGCTAATAAGACAGTTTATACAAGATAATGACCCCAAGTTTCTTGGACATAAAGGGGGCCTTTGATTCTGTTTCAATAGAGGTTTTGTCAGACAAATTACAATCTCGGGGTCTGCCGCCTCTATTGAATAATATGTTATATAACATGCTTTGTGAGAAACATTTGAACTTTTCTCACGGAGATTCGGCAGTGGGTCGGGTCTCTTACATGGGCCTCCCTCAGGGCTCATGTTTAAGCCCCCTTTTGTACAACTTCTACGTAAGCGACATTGACAATTGCCTTAACAAAATTGCAGCCTAAGACAACTTGCAGATGATGGAGTGGTATCTGTCGTAGGATCAAACGAATCCGACCTGCAAGAATCCTTACAAGATACTTTGAACAATTTTTCAACCTGAGCCATTGGTCTAGGGATCGAATTCTCCACGGAGAGAACAGAGATGGTGGTTCTTTCTAGGAAGCATAGACCAGCAAAACCAAAGCTTCAACTTTTGGGTAAACCGATCACTCATGCTATGTCATTCAAGTATCTTGCGGTCTGGTTCAACTCTAAATGTACTTGGGGGGCCCTGTTGTGGTCTGGTTCGGTTCGACTCTAAATGTACTTGGGGGGCCCATATTAGGTATCTGAGTAAAAAATGTCAACAAAGAATAAACTTTCTCCGTACAATTACCGGCACCTGGTGGGGAGCCCATCCCGAAGATCTTATAATGTTGTATCGAACAACTATTCTCTCAGTGATGGAGTATGGCAGTTTCTGTTTTCAATCAGCTGCCAAAACACACCTCATTAAACTCGAGCGAATTCAGTATCTTTGTCTCCGTATCGCGTTGGGATGTATGCCCTCAACGCATACCATGAGTCTCGAGGTTTTGGCAGGTCTACTCCCACTAAAAGATCGCTTCAATTTATTATCTCTTCGGTTCCTCATCCGGTGTAAGGTTATGAACCCATTGGTGATCGGAAATTTTGAGCAGCTGATCGAGCTAAATATTCATTCTGGATTCATGAGCTCATATCATGAATTCGCTTCCATGCAGGTTAATCCTTCTTCGTATATTCCCAACCGTGTTTGTTTTCCTGACTACATCAATTCCTCTGTGCATTTTGATCTGTCCATGAAGGAGGATATCCATGGAACATCAGATTATCTTCGATCGAGGATCGTTCCAACGATCTTCGATGCAAAGTATGGGGATATCAATTGTGATAATATGTACTTTACTGATGGGTCCTCTATGAATGAGTCCACAGGATTTGGAGTGTTCAACGAATTTTTTAGCACCTCACACAGTCTTCAGAATCCTTGCTCAGTGTATATTGCTGAATTGGCAGCGATACACTGGGCGCTGGACAGCGTCGCCTCACGACCTGTTGAACACTATTACATTGTAACGGATAGTCTTAGCTCTGTCGAAGCTATCCGTTCAGTGAGGCCGGAAAAGCACTCGCCGTACTTCCTTGAGAGAATACGAGAAATTTTGAGTGCTTTATCCAGACGCTGTTATGTCATTACCTTTGTGTGGGTCCCTTCTCATTGCTCAATTCCGGGTAATGAGAGGGCTGACTCATTAGCAAAGGTAGGTGCGATTGAAGGCGATATTTATCAGCGTCAAATCGCCTTCAATGAATTTTACTCTTAAGTCCGTAAAAATACCATAGTTCACTGGCAACGCAAATGGAACGAAGATGAATTGGGCCGGTGGCTCCACTCGATTATCCCTAAGGTTAGCCTCAAACCATGGTTCAAAAGTCTGGACTTTAGTCGGGACTTTATTCGCACCTTCTCCCGACTCATGTTCAATCACTGTTCGTTAGATGCGCTACTCTTTCGTATTAATCTTGCCGACAACAATCTTTGTGTTTGTGGCCAAGGTTACCACGACATCGAGCACGTTGTTTGGTCGTGCGAGCTGTATCTTGTCGCCAGATCGAATTTAGAAGACACCCTTCGGGCCCGAGGAAGGCAGCCCATGGTGCCTGTGAGAGACGTGTTGGCTCGGTTAGACCTTGATTGAATGTCCCAAATATATGTATTCCTTAAAGCTATCGATCTTCGTGTGTGATTGTCCTTATACCCTTAGTTTCCCTTAGTACCCTTTTCCTTTTCCTTTGTGAGAGATCGGATCCCTTCTTAAGAATAAGATGAAATGTAAATACATATTAGATATAAGATAGGTTTAAGAATTGAGTGTGATGAGTGTGATTGAGAGTGTGAGTCAACATATCCTCATATCCCCTCCTTTTCCTGAAGAAAATATGTCTCCCTTCTAAACTCGAGTTGACCGCGAGTAATCGGTTTCCTATATTATTAACATTAGAATTAAGAAAAATTGTATATATACTAGTAACAATACAGTAAGGAGTTCGGCTCCTTTAAACCTATGTAACTGAGCCTGTAAAAATAAACGATTTAAATAAAAAAAAAAAATGACCCCAAGTGCCTTTATGATCATACTGTAGATTTTATGCAGCATCCAACCCAGTACTGGTCTAAATTGTATATAAAATCTGTTGCAGAATGTCCAAAAGTTCGTAAATCCTGTTGAATCAATAAATAAAAAGGAACAACGGAGCTAAATGATACAAAACTTCTATATAAGGTGAAATTTTCTTCTTTCGATGCGTTATCAAATAGAATTTACCACCCAACAATTTGAAATTTCGGTTACAAGTCTCAAGCAACTTCATCCCTCGGATTTTATTTTCTATCACTATCAAGCTCAATCGGACTTCATTTACTAGTGTAGTAATGACGTTAAAGTAGAAGTAGAAGCAAGCAAGTTTTTTGAAAACCGAAAAATCAACCAAGGTTTGATTTGATTCTTGACAGAAAAAAAAAACAGTCGAGTAAATCAATAAATCTCGACGTATCAAGATATTTTTTTTAAATCCCAATTTCATGGGTGATCTTACGGTTTTCAAAAAAAAAAACTCAAACTTCAACGTCTTTACGACATTAATAAATAAAGTCTGATTGTATATGAACTTTTGTCATAGGTATTTTTAGCGGGAATCAAAATTTTGCAGGAAGTCCCGTTCGGAAGTTCGAATGTAACTTTTTTTCATACAGTGGAATCCGTTTATGATGACATTGAAAAAAAACCGTTTTCAATGTAAATACAGGTCGGACTCGATTATATATGATTCGATTATATACAATTTTGGACTCGATTATATAAAGTTCGAAAAAAATATTTTTTTTATATTTCAAATATCACTGATTTCAAGAGAAAATTAAATGGATCAATGTTAAAGTGAAAGTTAATTGGTTATTGCGAGTTCAGTGAAGTAAAAATCGTGATTTTGGTAGATTTTAGTTGAAGATTCATCAGGAATGGTTTAAAACGATATTACAGCGAAATTAGAAAAGATAGAAGTTGGGTGTCAAATAACAAATTGTAGAGTAGATAGAGAGCTTCAATTTGGTTGATAAAAATATTCATGTTAATTATGTATTTTTTGGATAAAATTAAGAAAAACACTTTAAAAACCACAAACTTTGGAGTTTTTCACTTCTAAAATGTTACTAAAATCCACTAATTTGGAAGTCTCATAACTGTATCCTGTATAAAATTTTCTTATATTTCGAATGGAAGCAACAGAATTGTCCTACGTAGCATAATTTTTGAATTAGAGCCAATTTAAAGCAAACAGGGCTCGAAACAGAGAAAAAGTTCAATAATTCTGTCATTGTTGGAATTCGAACATATGCATAGAAGGATTTTTATCATCAAATATGATCCTCTATCATGTCCTGAAATACTTCGTTGTGTAATTACATCGTAATGGGTGGTTGGTCAATATAAGCGGAGTCATAATAAACGGATTCATCTGTAGTCCATTGGAACTCTACTGTATACCTATCAAATTTGAGCATCCCCGAAAGACTAGTTGTCTTCAAAGAATGGTCGGCTGAACATTACACGAGGTGCCTCGATTTGGGTACATCTACTTAGTCGTATGAGACGAAAATATTGATATTACATCAACAAGGCAGTCATATTATAGAGACCACTCTTTTCATGCAGAGTAGTAGGAAGTTTTCTATGTTTTATTTCCTTATTTCAAATATTGGGTTTCTAATTCCCATTTGAGGAATCGTCAGAAGTTTTTGTGTGAGCTGAATATTAATTTACTGTCGAATTATTGCGGTTTCAACTATGAATCATAGAAATACATTCCCTCCCTTTTGGGATTTAGATCCGATTACATACGCATATACCGAACATATACAGTTCGAATCGTAGCCCATTGATACAAAAAGTTACTGTGTTCAGCCTTGCTTGCGTGAAAATCAATCGATAGATGTATTATCTAAATCTGAAGAACTCCTCCATGAAACTGACTCTGCAAGAATTGATAAATTGGTTAATTCATGTGGAAAAACTGTTGAATATTGAAATAAATTGCACCAATGTAACATCTTCCCATTGAGAAAGGAGATCTTCTGTTCTGCTTTTGTGCTCAAAACCACGCATTATTACACAGTTTATAATTTTAATTTTGTGTTTGGTGAAATGAACGTTTAAGCAATTTGTTTTATTATTTTTTGTTTATATTATTCAAAGTGAAAGAAAGTACGCCCAGCTTTGATAATCTTTTTAAGAACGATTTGATAGTGCTTTGGGTCATTTTGAGAAATGGCATTCAACGCTTCGGTTGCAGCCGTCCGAATGGCCCTTATGTCATAGAAAAAAGTCTTTCTGATGTTCTCTTATTTATTTATTTTTTTGGCAAAACAGAAAAGTTTTAAGGGATGATTTGAGATACCAAAGAAGCGATTTCGAACAAATATTGACACAGCAAACAGTAGAACAGCAAATTCTTATAAATTCGGAGCTAATATTATCCAGTATCTAACTGTATGACCATACATAGTACAAAACCCCAGTAGTTAAAATAAAGATTGTACTCGACAGAAATGCAACACTTTCTTTTGTGTATTACTTTTTATTGCATGGATAAATGGGTTGATTAAATTTTGGATAAAACTAGTTTAGAGTGTAATGTTTACATGTGTAAGATTTCATCACAATCTGTCAAGTGGTTATCGAGATGGCTTCCAAGAAAGAAGTGCTTCGACAAAAAATTACAGGTGGATTGCGAAAAAAATGGGAATCCACCATTCGACCGTGTTCCGTGTGGTAAAATCGTTTGAGGAGGAGCCTAGCCGAACCGATAAACAAAATACGATGATGAAATCCCGCGCCAGGAAATGCCTCGTAATTGAAGACTTAGGGGAACCGTGGGTAATACGGACAGTGGGGGTAATATGGACAGGTGGTTGATTTGAGTTTCAGATTTCTGTTAATGAGAACACCTTCTACATGTGCAATGGATAGGGGCACAAGGCATACAATCGGATATCCCCGTCCGGGATATCTTAGGTAGCCGTGATCCTGATCTTCTGCTCCATCTATACCTGTTCTCAGAAACGCCGATGTCAACGTTTAATGATGTTTCCTTCGTTGTGTCCCTGTTTCATATCCCTCCTATCCGATCTATAAACTTTTACTTAGTCGCGGCAATGCATACACAAACTCTTTACAGATACACGGGCCGAAGGTTGTGCAGTCCACTGATGATTCAACAAGAGCCAAAGGTTGTACCGCTCATGACAACTCTACACGAGCTGATGATTGCGCCGGCTAGTGACCATTCTATCCTGGATTCCTCGAGTCGAGAAAGACGCACCACGCTAGATATGGGGTACAGACTAGGGGGTCGTTGCTGATTAACGGTCAGCTGCATCCCAATAGGAAGCATCCCATGTCGGGCACACGTACAGAGCACTGAAGACTGCAACATCCCAATTATGAGAACACTTGTAATACTAACCTCGAGCCAACCGCGAGTAATCGGTTACATATTACTAACATAGTTGAAAGCACACATTGTCAAAATATTGAACTCCCGGCCCCGTTAGTCTGACGCCAAATGAGCCTTAATAAAAATATATATTTTGGATAAAAAAAACACCTTCTACATGTTATTCTATAATATTTAGCCCACCCTATGGCAATTGATCAAAAATAGTAAAAGGAAACAAAAATCGAAAATCATACATGATTCCGCGTGTGGATGTAATTTTAGCTGATCCGATATTAAGCATTTTGAGTGGTTTAATATCAAAATTCAATTCGCCGATGGTCATATTTCGGTTTGTGAGTTAACAAAGAAGCAATATTAGGTATGTACGGAAAATTAAATTTATTTGTTAGTGGAAAATTTAAATTATTGAAATAATTGTACTGGTGGGTTAAAACGGACAGTTGTCATTGGGAGTGAGATGGACTGCGAAGTCTGGTTAATCTATTCCTAAGGAATTTTTTTTTTCTTTATTTTTGAGACTTTCAGCCTCCTGGGCTGGTTCGTCTCAGATTCCTAAGGAATGCCCTGCGTCTATAAATGGAAATCTAATAGCCAAAATGTGAAATGTTTAGAAGCTGACTGGAACCAAAAGCAAAATAGTTGAGGATCTGTTCGTTTATACTGCTGGAAAGCACGATATCACTTCTAGGTGGATTAATTCGATTTTTTCATCATTTAACGGACATTCGTGATGAGTTCAGATGTGGTTGAATAAAATTATTCCTCTCGCGATCGATAAACTCCTACGCTCCATATATTACAAACCTGTCCATATTCCCTCCACAATATGTCCATATTACCCGCATCGAAAAAAAAGTAGCACTTTTCGGTCTGTTTTTATTTCAGTGAAAAACATTGAAAAACCCTTTTTTGTACAATATTTGGCCAATTAGGTAGAAAAACAGTATATTGAATTGCAAGAAACTGCATCAAAATTTTGGGAAACATGAGTTTCCAAAGATATAATTGAAGTAGTTCTTAACATGTCCGTTTTACCCCCACCTCCAGACCAAATATATAAAAAAGAACGCCTCCAGAAGCGCCTGTTGCCCTTCCTCCGGTCCCACCGAGGTGACGCTCTGTTTTGGCCGGATCTGGCATCGTGCCATTACGCGAAAGTGGTACGCGAGAGTGGTACGAAACCAACGATGTTACTTTTGAGCCGAAGGAAGCAAATCGGCCAAGCTCGCCAGAACATCGACCAAATGAAAAATTCGGGGCGATTAATTGGTGAAGGGCAAGCTCCCGGAAGGTCTTCAAAAACGACCCGGATTTAAAGAAAGAGTGGATGAAAGTGTGTAAGAAAGATGGCGCAAGTGTTGCACAGGATTTGATGGGAAGGGTTGAGTCCAAGGTGCGGGCAGTCTAGGAGAGGAAGTTGAATAAACCAACTTCGCAAAAACATAGCCAAAATGTATTTTTTTGTATTTCCTGAGAGTTTCAAAAATATCCGACATATTTTTTTTGTGATTATTTTGTCTGTTACTTTTCCTTCGGGTGCGGTCTTTATAGTTTGACTGTCCAAATATGCATGGTTGACGTAACTACCAACACCACTCAGTGATGTAAAATGTTTTTTTTCTCGTTTTTAGCTGAATAATCATCATTGTGGGTAATTTGTATAGAATAATCTACCTCCATTTAATAAATATTAACGATCAAAAGTAAGCCGGAGGCGTTTTTTTTTCTTTTTAATTCAATCGAAAAACACAGTCGACACTTACGTCAACCATGCATATTTGGGCAGTTGAGTCCCCTAATTCAAACAGGACACTGTATATATATATGTATGTAATCGGACCAAGCCCAAACGAAAGTTTTTGACATAGGACTATGTCTTTGATTTCTATATATGGGGATAACTCTACGAAAAATGTAATGATTCATTAAGAGTTTTCAAGCGCATATTACTCAAAATCGTTATTGCGACATCTGTTGTGTTACATACCATTAGACAAGAAATTTCTCCAGCATTTTTCTTGCTTAAAACATGAACAGTAAATATAGTAAACAAAGTTACCAATTTGACGATTAAAAGAGGTATGTTTTCTTTCGATAGCACTAACCACTCGCTTTCCTCCCAGAAGCAAGGATTCGGCGTTGACTCACAATATGAGTTGATGCGAATTATGAAACATTCTCCATTTGCCGATAGTAGTCATTTATCAGTTGACAGAGTCAATAATCGAGCATGGTGTTTGGTTATGTAAAAAATGTAATTCATGAATTTAAATGTAAGCAGCCATTTAAATTCATGAATTACATTTAGAAGTACGAAAGGGTATACTCACGCCTATCAGATTATGATAGCTTGAATAGTCGCGATCTTAATATGTTCCCCATATATGTCTTGCTTAGAAGCCCGCTTCACTTCCTCGAATGCACTTGCCCATTCTCCTTTTCCTTTCTTATAGGATACTCAATATACATCACCTGCCTATAAAGTTATTACAACCCCCTACAAACAATGTTCTGAACAACGTGACAACGAAGGAGAAAATATATTTTTATCCATTATAAAGGGTGTGTCACATCAAATTGCATCACGGAAAAAACGCTGTAGAAATTTAATTTTTAGAAATTAAATCTTCTGCTTTCGTTTATAATCAGATAAGAGTGTATAGATCACGTTGGCCATGCTTCACTGTCAATTTTTCGTAAATTTGGAAAAATGTCGTCGAACGAAAAAGAGCGTCGTGAATTAATCCTGTGCACTCATTTCGAAAATCCGAAGTTGTCACATCGGGACATCGGTAAGATGCTGGGAATCGTCCAATCCACGGTCAGCAGAGTACTAAAACGATACTTCGAGAACCTAACCATCGACCGGAAGGTGAAGAACGGCAAAAATGGATGCTCCGTCAGTGAAAAAGATCACAAGCGCGTAGTTAAGCAGTTTAGACGTGATCCGAGCGGACCAAGCAGCGAGAGGGCCTGCGTACATACAAGGTTCAGAAGGCTCCTAACCGCGACGAAAGGCAAAACATGGTGGGGAAGACGCGAGCCCGGAAGCTGTACACCGAAATGCTGACGAAGCCGCATTGCCTGGTAATGGACGACGAAACCTACGTCAAAGCGGACTTTCGTCAGCTGCCGGGCCTATTGTTCTTCTCCGCCCGACCATCTTCTGGCCGGATCTCGCTTCGTGCCACTATTCAAAGGACGTGTTGGAGTGGTACGAAGCCAACGGGGTCACCTTCGTGCCAAAGGAAATGAACCCGCCCAACGCGCCGGAGCTTCGCCCAATAGAGAAATATTGGGCGATTATGAAGCAGGCCCTCCGGAAGAACCCAAAAGTTGTCAAATCGGAGGCGGACTTCAAGAGAAAAAGGATTTCTGTTCAAAAAAAAACTACAACCTGACGTTGTACAGAACCTTATGGACGGGGTAAAGAGGAAGGTGCGTGCATACGGGCTTGGGCTCGAAGTATGAATAAAAAGAAAATGCCAAAAGTTGTTTAATAGTTTTTATTTTACTGTCTAAAATTTTCAAAAGGATCGGTCTACTGGGCGAATTTCTACAGCGTTTATTCCGTGATGCAATTTGATGTGACACACCCTTTATATCATATATAGTCATTGATTTATTTTACTAATGTTCATATTTAGGTAGATTTAAACTATTTGAAAATGAAAATTCTTCTGCATAATTGAATAAACAGAAGGGAAGGGTAGTAATGGCTTTAATGGTATTTTTGTGTACATTTTCGAAAAGAATGTGGTTTCGGATTCTACAACGATTTCTCATCTAAGGATACATGTTCATACAGGAAACGATTTTTCCAGGGCTGCCATTTGATGTACCAAAAAATAAAAAAATACAGATTTTGCACAATCAAAAAACCCAATTCAAATACAATCACTACACGTAATCACAGTCCTATGTCAAGATTCCGTCCGTGCCCCGGACCCATCTACTTTTGTCGGAGTTTTCATTACTACTCGCGTAACTTTTGAAAAAGACCTATCTGCTTTGATCGATTCTCTTCGTTGACTATCTCTTCCGACAATCACGGTCTTGCAGACAGATTTTGCGTCAATTTTGCCACATAATTTGATAAACGAGATTCTATTGTGCACTCCTGATCGCCGAACACAGCAGGGAATGTTTTTACCGCTGAGTTATTAAGGAAAGAGAATGTTGATGGCGCTCGTAGCAGATAGGTTCTTTTCAAAAGTTACGCGATTCTTTTTCCATATTTTTTGTATAGGTATGTATATCCTCTTTTCAACACATTAAACATTATTGAGGATAAACAAATAGATTCTAAGCAAATGATTGCCTTATCGTTTGGGTAGACATTTTCTGTTCTTTATTCGTATATGTCAACATTCGATTAATGTTATTTGCCGAAACCAAACGGTCCTAATCATTGTCTTTTGCTGCACACAAAATACTGAGCCCACGTTTATCATTTCATCGTGCCGTCTCACCCATATGTTTCTGCTGACACGCACTCTTATAAACACTGTTCCATTTTTTGGAACTCTTGCAAAAGTGTCCACCATTGGGTCATCAACAGTGGCTGCCCACCGAAACTGGCTAAAAATTTACCGAAAAAGCAAAATACATCCATCCGTCGACAAGTATACAAAATTGCACAATATTCAGCTTCAGCGCGCTCTTCTTTTGGCACAACAACAATCCGAAGCCACAGATTGACTCACATCTTCATGACGACCTTTGGCTTCGTTAAGTAAGGCAACACTCAATTTTGCGGCTGCATCATCAAAATTAGCAACGAATTACCTGCAATCAATTCTTCCACAATCAGCCAGTACCGGTCGATCAGCCCGGACCAATTCCGGCCCGCGTTGTACTCCTCGGTGGCCATATGCCAAACGAACCGGGAACCGGAAGAGAAATCCGTAAAGTTTTCTGCCACGCTCATCATGATGTTTGTTCTAGTCGGTGTGTTTTCCGCAACAGGTACTCTTTCCGCGGTGTTCGACACCGTGTTGACAAATTCTTTCTGTTTTCCACTAGCGTAAGCACAATTTTGACCTAGTTTCTGTCTGTCAGCCCGCTTCGGAGCATACCACCGTTTCCAAGCACTTCTAATAATTCATTCAAATTTCAGCGTGGCCTTCGGAGCCATTTGATTGACTAGTAAGGCTTTCGTAAGTTCACACCAATGCACACATTCACTGCCCCCCTGATGGACCAGGTTTAATCCGGCTGCACTATGCCTATCAGCCATTAGGCGAAAGGACAGTGTCAGAGAACAAGTTTGAGGCACATTTCCAAATTAAATTAGAAAAACTAGATCCCGTCGTAACGTTGAGAAATCTGTTATTCGGTCACCCTCCCGAATGCCCCGTCTAAACGTCACAGCTAGATCGGATTGCAACACGCACATGCATTCATGTATATTGATCACCCCTATCGAAATCCGAGCCACTCGCTTCAAACGGACGCGGTTTCGCGCGCGCGCACAGTGAAGAGAGCGTTTTTGGAGACTAACTCCGAGGAACCACCGCCGAACCGAACGAAAGTGAAATGACAACTGCTGCCACCATGCGTTGGGCCACCTCGTGGAAGCCTTTGCTGATGATTGATCCTAACGCTGTGGGAAGCTGCTTCAACACGTGCGATCGTAGCTCACGGAAATTGTCGGCTGATCCGAGACGTTTGTCGTGCGATCGTGTGAGCCGCACAGAGCAGCAGAGATAGGGAGACTTCAATCAGCTCTAGCTTGTCCTTGAGGCGGAGAGCACCCTGCGCCTTGCCATCGGTTGGTCAAGTGCTCGCGTCGGTCAATTCCACCAAAACGTGCACGCGACCTCTTCGGTGTTGATACTGTCGGATCGGAGATCGCGGAAAGCAATGTTTTACGCAAACTACACTGATGGTGATGAGCTGCGTTCCGGTTGGTGGTTCACAAAATTTTCAACATGAACTGCGAACCCCCGAAAATGAGCCTCGTTGACGATGTTTGACCACTGCTTGCGATGACAGCGCGCGAAGCATCGCTCGATCGCGGTAGCTTCTTGCGGATCGCACTTGTGCTGCCATGTGCAATAAATGCTCGTAAACTATGCGCGAGCTATTTGTGGAGCATTGTGGAGTCATTGGCTCCGCGTGCGGCAGGTTGAGATGATGGGTCAGCTAAAAAAGACGGTTCGAAGCAGCTCCGTGATCGATACACACAGAAGTGACAATTGGACCTAAAAAATATTTAGAACATTTGCAAATTAAAAATTGGCATTGTGAAGATATAACACAGACGTAATTATATGAGGGATACGTCTGCTTCAGTCTCACCTGTCTGCTATTAGTAACAGACTTTTAAAGCCACTTGTGAACCCATTTTATTGTTCTATTGAGTACTATATAACAATATATGGCACATCAATCAATCCGTTAACTCTTCTTCGAGTTCAGTACCTGCTAACTAGTGCAAAAAATATGCTTTCATACATCACTTGTGTAGCCTTGTCCCAATTGTTCGTTAAAACCGATTTCCGATTTGAACTTGCACTTATCGAAATTGCGAGTGAACAAAAATTCGCGATTGGCACAATTGATCCAACGATCTTTCGCAAGACAGGTGTCATATTTTTCTGGGTAATAAACGAGAGTCAAACTAAAGAAATCGGAGAAACTTCACTAGACGCCGACTAGTTTCCGGCTGGACGATGAAAGTCTACATAGAAAAAAACAATGCTCATTAATTATTGACCCCTAAAGAAACGAGCGATCAGTTAGTTATCATGAATATGCTTAGAAGTGAATTCTTGTCGATTTGAAAATAATGAAATTTATCAGCTTTCGGTACCTTCACTCAGTGAAATAGGAAATAGTTTCATGCAATGTATTAGGTGTTAAAAAAGGTCCATAATTTCCCAAAGAATGACGATAGGACCTTTATTTAGGGGAGTAAAACAAGATTGGTTTCGCGCCACTCTCTGCAGAGAAACCGCTCGTCCCTTCGAACTGTCTGGCTTGTATAGAGCTCCTTGCAATCAAACGATCTTGAACGCTTCGAGTTATCGAGACTATCATGTTTGGAGAAATGAAAGCACTTTGTCTGTACCAGAACGCGTAGCTCTTCTATAAGAAAAAATTGTAAGGGGTTGCATCTAGGACACGACCGCATATTTTCGACGTAGAACTACGCAATTATATTATGCAATCCACTTGTTTACCACTTCCGATATTATTAAAGAATTCATCGGAATTTTTTGTAATTGCTTATGTTCTGCGTTACAAATAAATTTGATGAACGTCCTTTTACGTTTGATATGATGCCTAGGACCACCAAAATATGTGAACGGAAGAATTGTCAAACGATCATTGTATTTTACATTTCCCTCTGAAATTACTGCACATCTCATGTTTACATAGTTCTCGAACCGCGAAAGTTCATTCACCTATAGTATCTGAAATGACGATTTTCCCAGACTTCTCAGATTAAAAGTACGTTTTAGGGAAACATATTCCGGTCTGCACAACGACAAGCGAGTACAAAAGTACTCAACACCAAAAAATACCCCCGACTTACATGTATTTGCAAAGCGGATTCCCTCAGGCACATTGATTTAGAAGTCCGTGTTAGGGAAACACAGCTCGTGGGAAAAAAATACTTGCATGTTTTGACAAAGCGGATTCCCCCAGGCACATCGATTTTGAGGTTTTTTTTTATCTGTATTATAGTGACTTTCAACTCATTTGGCTGGTTCGTCACTTTTACTTCCATTTTTGGAAGAATGTCGGGAGTGAGAATTGAACTCGTGAACTTCAGCGTGAGAGGCATGGATGTTACCACTGCGCCAATCGATGCAAACATCTTTCCAATCTGTTAAGAAATGTTCGAGTTATAAGCATTCGAAATACGGGTAGGGTTAGCAGACAAATACGCAGATCAAATGTATGGGAAAAAAAGGAGTTGTTCCAGTTTTCATGAATTTTAACCGTTTAGAGATTAGCGAATTATAATGTATAGCATATCAAACAAATCTTAGAGAATTTCCGATTCGATTGGTATGCAAATCATGATAATTAGTTCACAGTGAAAATAATTATTAACGTTAACTTTATTTCATAAAAAATTCCCAGGGGAACTGGCAGATTATTTTTCAGCAACGATTAGATTTTTCCAGATTGTCCTCGATACTCGAAGCCCACAAGTGGTTATTGCTAACTCGATAACCACCTGTTAATAACACTTGATTTAAAAATTTTGGGTCACAGTGTTACATGGATAGAAAACATTAAAATAAACTCTTTCGCATGAATGTATTTTCCAATTCCCAGGGGAACTTGCAGATTATTTTTCAGCAACGATTGAATCTTTCCGGAATTTTCTCGATGGTGTATGGCATCCAAACGAAAATTCTCCTTTCAGTTTGGCCTGCAAAAAACTTTTCTGGACTTTAATCCATCAAATTTGGAGCCCTGAAAAGGGCCGTTGATTATATTCTAAGCTAATATAGCACGCTCTCCTCGGATACGATGGGCCAGCTGGATGTCCTTGGGCATGATGTAACGCGTTTTGCATGGAGAGCACACAAATTGGTATCTTCGAATAAGCCTCCTGCAGCGTAATAACCGCGGAACTTTGGAAGCGCAAGTCGGTTTTGAAGTACTGAGCAATTCCACAAACCAAATGCTTCAAAGGTAGCTTGCGGATCAGCAATTCGGTCGACTTCTGATAGCGACGAATTTCATGCGAAGTTCCCGGTCGATAGCGATGTGGCTTCTTCACGCTTCCTGCGACTGGTGCGCTTATCCGAGCTACTTTCGTGGTGCCTTACCACCGAAAGACTAACGAGCTGTCTACCGAAAGACTAACGAGCCGAAACTGCCGATGAAACGAGTCCTCACGGTGCGAGAGTAGAGTAAGAAATGAACGAAATGATGATGATGATGTTGGATTAAAGAGACTTTAAACTTTTCAGTTCATTCACCTCTAAAAAGCGGAAAGAAAAATGAACGGGTTTAGATTCTATACTTTTATGGTTTATAAAATGACGCTTCCTTTGCTTTCGTTCATTTCTTACTCTACTCTCGCACCGTGAGGACTCGAGCTCGTTAGTCTTTCGCAGACAGCTCGTTAGTCTTTCGGTGGTAAGGCACACGAAAGCAGCTCGGATAAGCGCACCAGTTGCAGGATAGCTGAAGAAGCCACATCGCTATCGACCGGGAACTTCGCATGAAATTCGTCGCTATCAGAAGTCGACCGAATTGCTGATCCGCAAGCTACCTTTGCAGCATTTGGTTCGTGGAATTGCTCAGGACTTCAAAACCGACTTGCGCTTCCAAAGTTCCGCGGTTATGACGCTGCAGGAGGCTTATTCGAAGATACCAATTTATGTGCTCTCCACGCAAAACGCGTCACATCATGCCCAAGGACATCCAGCTGGCCCATCGTATCCGAGGAGAGCGTGCTATATTAGCTTAGCATATAACCAACGCCCTTTTCAGGGCTCCAAATTTGATGGATTAGAGTTCAGAAAAGTTTTTTACAGGCCGAACTGAAAGGAGCATTTAGCGAAAATCGTGGTGTCGATGATAATTCGATACCGATAGGTGTCATGGATATGGATTTCATAATGAAGAATATGAAATACATGACATGATGTAGTGAATATATCCGAAGAAATCACTTTGGTGGAACTGCATTATAAAATTATTTGTGTACGAATGCCGCAATCGATAGTCGACTCTAATTTGCGCTGGGTAATTTCCTCAGAGGACTCGATTCCTCTCTTCCTTTTTTTAATTTTTTCATAATCTTTTTCTGGCAAAACGATGTGGTATGAATCACATTATTTGAATGATAGAATGGAGAAGTTTTCTGCCAATTTCCTTCAACCTCCAAACATATCTTTCTCTCGTTTGTCGTTTTCGCGTTCGCTAATCCTTTCTCACAACACCCATTTCTCGTTTGAGAAATTGTTGAGTAAACATTGTTTGCCAGTGCGCGTAGAGCGGGAATTCCTAAAGATTCATTGCACCTCTAATAAATTGCCGAAAGACGTGGTCTTACGTTGATCGCACTTGATTGAAAAAATCCAAAACGAAATGTATTTGGTCGCATATGAGTAGAAAGTAAATAATCGCTCGAAAATGACTTGATTTTCGCGATGTGAAACATTTTCCGTTTTTCATGTTATGCATCCAATATTGGATACGAAAATTTTCCACTGATGGGGAAACAAATATTCAGAAGCTTTTCTGTTAATTGCGATTGATTGAAAAATCACAAAGCCAAATGTATTTGGTTGCAGTGTTATATGGATAGAAAACATTAAAATAAACTCTTTCGCATGAATGTATTTTTCAATTCCCAGGGGAACTGGCAGATTATTTTTCAGCAACGAGAAAATTCCACGCGTGTATGTGTGTGGCATCACTCTCCTCCTGATGGATTCCCTTCTGGCCTTAGGTGCACAAACAGGCTCTTGGTGACACCGTTCATCAGCGCTTTCAAGATAAACGAAGTTAGCTTCACCACAACAGCGACAACATGCTCCAATCGCTGTTCAATTATAACTGAGTGGGTTTCCGAGCGGCGCACGCTTATATACCGATTGGTGATTTCAATAGCCTGTTTTCAAAGCAATTTTAAGGCTATTGAAACAAGTTTTTGGATGAAAAAGTAGCGTAGACATTTTATCTTTCGAATGAAGTGTTTATCATACCATTTCGTTCAGTTGTTTAAGAGCTATTAACGCTCAAAATCTTGATCTCCGGCGCAACGCTTTCGTTTTCGAAACTTTGATTTTACACCCCGGTATAGAAATGAAAGACGTAGTCGTACGTCAAAATCCGAGCAGCTACTCTATGCAACCATTTTAACTGAATTACTGAATTTCGTCGTTGATGGTCCGAGGTTGCAAAACACTTTTCACATTTTTCGAATTTTTATAACAAAACTACCCGGCAAACCATATACATTATTTCTAGTGAATATTTTGGTTGTTATATATAAATTAAAACTAATGTATCGAAACTGTGTTTGAATCTAACGTTTTATAAAACTAATCGAATTTGATCGATAAAATAGAACGAATGTAACCATTTTAACGAAAGCATGTTTGATGCTGATGCTGCCGACTATGACGGTGCGCATTGTCTTTCGATAAACACACGTGGAACGGGTAATTATGACTCGATCGGATTTCAGAATAGGGCTGAGTAATTGATCAGTAGAAGGATCAGCCAAAATCCAAACCAAACTATAAATGTGTGTATGAGGTAATCCTCGCGTTTGCCGGGATACCATGTATAGATTTTACTCATGAAGAACCAAAACAAATTGGAGATATAACAAATATCTTAACAATTTCGTAGACTGATAAATGCAACCACAACTCTAGGGTAATAATCAATTTCATGCATCATCTATGCTTCGCAACTGACATATTTTTTTATTATATAATTCAATAGCATTAGTGGAATAAATCAAATTACTTATTGATTTTTTAAGTTTTGTAAATAATTGAATCGTTTGTTTGAGAAACCCCATAAACGTTATTTTGACGTAGAAATACGTCTTTCATTAAGGGTGCCAAATCAGAAAACAGGTCACGTTTTTATGAAATAAAGTTAACGTTAATAACTATTTTGCCGTGAACGGATTCTGGCGATTTACATACCAAACGAATCGGAAATTTCCTAATATTTGATTGACATTACATTACAATCCCATAGTCTGTATATGGTTTAATTTGATGAAAATTGGAAGCATTCCCATTTCCTCATACATTTGTTCTGTCTACTTGTGTGCTTCCCCGAACAGAGCTGTCAATAACGAGCAACGAAGGGGAAATCGTAAGATGTAAAGTCTCCGTGAACAAAGGAGAAGAAGAAAAGGACACCAACTGGACAACACCGTTGCTGGGCGAGCTTAGTGATCCCCGATTTTTGAAATTGATCGTTCATCAGCTAATCGTATACTTTTTAGCAGTTTGTTATTAGATACGATTAATCGCCCTCCCGTGGCCGAGTGGTTAGCGTCATAACTAACATGCCGGGTGTTCGGGTTCGATTCCCGTTCTGGTCGGGGGAATTTTTCGTCAAAGAAATTTCCTCCGACTTGCACTGTGATCACGTGTATTCTAGAGCTTGCCACTCAGAATGCATTCAAGGCGTGTTATTCGGCATAGAAATCTCAACTAAGTACTAATAAAAATGACGCAAGTAATACTACGTTGAGACGGCGAAGTTCCTCTAGGAACGTTAGTGCCATTGAAGAAGAAGAAGAATCGCCCAAAATAATCGATTAATCGTCACACTGAGGGAAATAATTAGCTAGAAAGCCATTTGGAATCAAAAAAGTGTTCATTCCGCCTGAAAATCAACTATTATCTTTTACGCCCCCTTAAACTCGTAAACGAAGCTCAATTCGCATTGAGGGGCATTGAGTTTCGTTTATGAGTTTAGGGGAGCATCAAAGATAAGGATAGAATTTCAGGATAAAACTGCAGCAGCCGTATGTTTTTTTTTCTCTGGGTTTGGATCGATCAATCGACGTGAATTATTCGTTCGCTTCGATTTTTAGTTGCGCATTATTCGTTCGATTAATAATCGATTTCTGTAGGAAGTATTCGATTAATTGAATAATCGAGCGATTATCGGGGATCACTAGGCGTGCTGGACGGCGAGGGATCGAATAGTTTTCTCAAGGCAATGGGGGTGGAGGAGTAGTATGAGGGAAGAGCAATTGCAATCATTGCATCAAACTGACGCCATTGCATTAATGTTTAGAGCTACACAATTGTGTGGGAAATCATCAAGCTAAGCTATCGTCAGCTCACCAAGAAAATAAATGTTCTGGAATTCTGTCAGTGATTTGATTTCACATGACGGTATGAAAACTCTCTCAACAAAGAATGACAGTTAAGCTAATCTAGACTGGCAATATTAACAGAAAGGACTTCTGTTGAGAAGAGCGCAAAACAGAGATAAGTGTGTGTATATTTAGTTGCTTCAAGCCATCGATACATGGATATTTGTGTGCGTACGTGCGTGCTTTATAACCCATACGTAAAAATAGTGCATCTTCGCTACGCTGAAACCCCATTTGTAGTGATAAATATAAACAACGAGAGGAGATAGCGGGAAAGAATTATTTACGCTAGGGTATTAGTAATGAATCTCTGGTGAGGCAAGTATTCAGCTTTTTTTCAAGCAGCAGTGGCGTCTACTGGGCGGTGCGGAGGGAGCGGACCGCCCCAGGGTGCACGCTTTCAGGGACGCAGAATGAGCCGAATTCATATGAAGAAAATGGATAAATATGATTTCTGACGTGGGTGGGGGTGCAAATCAACTCTTCCGCTCCGGGTGCAAAATCTTCACTCTACACCACTGCCAAGTAGTTAACATTGTTTGTTTTCTGTTGTCATAAAGGGTTCGTTCGTCCTTTGACATTGCATCAATGCATTGAACTGACGCTATGGTGAAGCAGGTGTTTAGGTTGTGCACCAAAAAATTATTTGGGGTATACTAAGTTATTCAATAAGTTATAATAAGTCATTAATTTATTTGGGTTCGCGTGCAGATAGAGTTTATTTCGCTTATTTAATCACCAAGAAAGTAAATGTCGTTCTGGAATTTTGTATGTGATTTGGTTTCGCTTGCCATTAGCAAATCTTTCTCCACTAAGGATGAAGCTGCGCTTATCTCGAGCATTGTTCTGCGAGCACAAGAATGAATCATCAAACAATTATCGTCAAATGATTCTACAATAAAACAGGAAGTGGGTTATATCTATGGTATAACCGCAAGGGTGACGTAGGACTATCGTTGATTTAGAGATCATTCGTATGAAGTTGAATCTGAATTCATTCTGAATGAATGAATATTTGGAGAACTTCGAAAACGAGAGCGTTACGTTGGAGGCACAAGGTTTTTTGCATCCAATATTGGATACGGAAATTTCCTACTGATGGGGAAGAATAATCTTCAGGAGCTATCCTGTTGATTGCGATTGATTGAAAAATCAGAAAACCTAATGTATTTGGTCACAGTGTTACATGGATAGAAAACATTCAAATAAACTCTTTCACATGAATGTATTTTTAAATTCCTAGAGGAACTGGCAGATTATTTTCCGGATCTTTCTCGATCCAAACGGAAAGAATTCCGTGCGTGTATGTGTGTGTGTGTAGCGGCTGCTTCGAGATCTTCCCGGGGAACCGTTTGTAGCATCACTCTCCTCCTGATGGATTCCCTTCTGGCCTAAGGTGCACAAACAGGCTCTTGGTGACACCGTTCATCCGCGCTTTCATGATAAATGAAGAGCTTCACCACAACAGCGACAACATGCTCCAATCGCTGTTCAATTATAACTGAGTGGGTTTCCGAGCGGCGCACGCTTATATACCGATTGGTGATTTCAATAGCCTGTTTTCAAAGCAAATTTAAGACTATTGAAACAAGTTTTTGGATCAGAAAGTAACAAGTATAGAACGCGTAGACATTTTATCTTTCGAATGAAGTGTTTATCATACCATTTCGCTCAGTTCAGATTTAAAAATATCCACTATCTTCCTCCACAACGTATTTTTGTATTCCTTATGCATTAAGAATAAAACAATCAAATTCATCTAACGCCCCCTCCGTCCCTTCTCCTTCCTGCTTCAATGCGGCTTGCATGCAGCGATCTTTGAGGATTTGTTTGACTTTTGCTTTCGGGCAGCCACACCAGTAGTAGTAGCAGCTTTCTTCTTGCTGGTCGCCTTCTTCACAGCAGCAAGTTTGTTTTTTTTCAGCAGTCATTATTCCAAAATGATCTAACCGCCGTACAATTATAATTGAGTGGATTTCTGAGCTGGCACCTGCTTAGATATAGATTTTTGTGATTTCAATAGCTTGCTTTCAAAGCAATTTTTGAGCTATTGAAACCATTTCTTTCAATCGGCGTAGAGGTTTTATTGCTCAAAATCCTGTTTCTCCAATGTAACACTCCCTTTCTCGAAGCTTTGAACTTACACCCCAGTAGAGAAATGAAAGATGTAGTCCGACGTCAAAATTATTTTCACATAAAATGTCTTTAAAAAATGTCATGCTAAAAATTTCTACATATTTCAATACTTCCCCTTGGTTCACCGTGACTGGTTCGCGCTGACATAAGGGTGATCACAACAAACGCAAGCTGGCTCCTCTCAGGTATGGGCGAAATCGGATCGAAATTCGTTCAACAGCACTCATTCACAGATAAAACTCATCTTTCTATTCTCCGTTTATGCCTCACTTTATTTGAGACAGAAAACATTCACCTATCCTCTTCGCAAAGTTCATTCTCGAGTTTAACGGAAAAATACTATCTCGATTCCGCTCATCTATTCTCAGAGAATTTTGCATTCCCTCATTTGCCTCTCGGAATGACGTTAGATGGTGAGAGAATCAAATTGGAAACGTTTTGCTTGAGCCAGCGAATGTCTCTGTAAAATCATTCGTTTTTCACTCAATGAACAATCATTGATCCTCGATCGCGGCAGTAAAACATAGGTCGATAGTTGAAATCGAGTTTCTCCTGTGTATGAAACGATCTAAGCCAACGCAAAAGACCATATTAACGCAAGTTATTGGTGAGCGGGAAGGTAGATTCATGTGCACTTGAATGCTGAATATCAAATGAAATAAAATCATACATACACGCAGATTCAGTCTATTTCGGCTCACTCGTTATTTTGTTTCATGTGATCCTTTCGAAGGAGTATTCATTCATTGAATGTTGTTTTCCACTCTTTGGTTTTGTTATGTTCACTCTCAGTCCCGAATGAAGATGATCGGAGAATGAAAAGTGATTCATCGTGCAATCTCACGATTGTTGCTGCATTCTTTTCGCTATGATTATTCCAAGCAAATACAAGAGTGATTTATAATTAGGTGTGGAGAAATGAGCGAATGAACTTTTCCATACTTGGCTCCTCTCTCTCAGCTTGAGACCAGCTGCGCAACGCAGAAATAATGTCGCATCTTTGGTTTAGTGTTCAGAATGTTTCGCTTTCTAAACGTCGCTTGCATTCATTGCACCGTTGTACAATACACACTGTGTTAACATACCCGGTACAAATGAACCAATTTGTGAAAAAATACACACTGTGGCTTATCGACTCAATTAACGGTATGAATCGTAAATCCGTACGTTTTGTATTGTTCGGTGGATTTTCGTTGCTATCCAACGGACGGAAAAAATGTAATTAAAATGAGGTCCTGGCGGCCGCCCTGAATAGGCTTCGCGACCTCCCACTTGGCCGTGGACCATCAGTTGGTATCCACTGCTCTATGGTCATTGTGCCGTCGCGGCTTGAACTGACATTTTAATTCACAAAACAGCAGCCCGAATTGCACATTTATTTGCCATTTTTATCATGATGAAGAATATAACATATTTCTCCTAATAAATCTCCGATTCGGGCTGAGCGAACGAAAGTTTTCTAATTTATATTTTGAATAAACACATTTATCCAAAAATAGAAACGATGCTTAGCTTCTCGAATCCATTGCCAGAATACCCTTCTTTTAATGAGTTTATAATGGTTCAATGTCACCGATTCGATTCCGGCAAACTTTTGAGCGAGATGAAAACCAAAAAAAAAGCCGAAAATAAATCCGAGAAAGGACCAAATCACGAAAAACAAAATCGATTAATCTTTACCGGTCGGCTGGATTAAGTTTGATTTTCATCGAAAATTAATTACATGGCAATCTCATCAATCCGCGAAGCGTTCGGTTCAAATTAACGTGTAGCTTATTGGATTACTAATTTGTGTTCGGCCTGGCTGAACGAAGCATCTCGGCGAATGCTCTCGAGAGCATCGAAGGCTTCGAAAAAACGGCCATTCGAAATTTTTATGTTTGAACAATAGTGATTTAATGCATCGAGCTTCTTTCAGCAAATCACAGGACGATTCAGTTCTTCAGTAATGAAGCAATTTTCATGATGTTTCCCTAGCATCTTCATGTGAGAGTCCATAAAAATGCCGAAGGCTTGGGGCTTGAGAAAACATTGTTCTCGGTTATGATTGAAATTCGCAATGGTGGCCGCTTTTCATGGCTCTCCATTATGCGGTGGCAATGCATTGGCGGAACCGATTTGACAAGGTTTAAAGTGTTCACAGTTTGGTACCGTGAAAGGTTTTCCCATGGGCCGGAACAGAACTATGTTAAATTGCATTTTCGCGCACCAATTGAAATGCATTCTAAGTGGAAGGGAAATTAAATACACTAGGGTTTGGGGTGGACTTTAATATTTTATGTTCGCGAAGGCTTTCTGGATATCGTCTCACGACGATGTTGAATTCAATTTAATTTCCGATAACAGCCAGCAAGGTTAATTATTGGAAGGAAACACCAACAGATAGATGGAAAACCGCTTTTCGCTGCTTCGGCAAGAAAAAAAGACTTTCCGAACAACTATGTACATAGGCTTATTGAAATTTAATGCCATTATAATTCGATTAGGGTCGGGCCACAATTGTGCAGTATCCGATCCATTACCGGGGGGAGTTTGGCAGCGATTGACTCTCGACGCAATTCGTCAAGCATAAAAGATTCATCCGTTCGTCGTTCAACAGTTTGCAAATTACTTCCGTTGCATCGAGCGATGAGCGTGAATAAATTATGGTTGAACATACATTCCAAGGTGATGTTAATTAAAATGTTTACACAAGCCGGTACAACAATGGCTTATCAATATTGCATGCGTCGTGTTGAACCGAACGAAGACCATGTTCGAGTGGAAGCTTTTATCGGGTTTGATTGAACATATTGGCGGTCATAATTCATGGATTATCAATGTTTTCGGTGGAAAACGCGACATCGTTAAACGGCACATTATACTCAGATTAATAGCTGCCAACCAATATTAACATTCTTAATCATGGCATTCATAATGAATCAGGTTATTTGGGACTCACTTTGAAAAATGTTGAAACGCGTTCAAATGACTCACGACCTTTGGTGCGATTGAGCATGGATATCGATTCTTCGGGCATAACAACAGAACTTAATCGTGCTCAAATAGAATATCTATGAGCAGAATGCAAACCCCTAGGCATCTACTCTAGATTCTGGTTCGGAAATCACGGTTCCGGAACCTAAACGTTGAAAATTGATGTTCAAAATTTAGTCCCTTCCATAACACAGATTTTATTTCGAAGGAAAGATATGGTCAATCATGCACTATGACCCTTACACATGTTTATGTTTATTTTCAGTGCATTTATTATCCAAAGCGTGATACATTGCAGTTATTTCCGCCATACATAGACTCTGTTCACCCTACGTTTGAAGGATCACACTCAATTTTTTGTAACATTGTAACGCATGTAATAAGCAGCCATTCCATGCTGATCCGATATAGCGGTTCTCAGATTTTCTTGAAAACTGGTAGTTTTGCTCCCAATCACGAAATATGAGACCAGTATTTTTTTTTATTAGCCTAACCCTTTTCTATTTCAGGGTTGTCCGGAAAATCAAATTTTCCCCTTATAAAAAATGGCTTCAGAACTTTTGAACCACTGGACCGAGTGAGATAATCGACATATCTAATTGAAGCTGATTTTTCCAATGAGCTTTTTTGAAAGAAATATTGTACTTGCGAACGAATTGGATTCTAGTTCTATGTAAAATCGCATAGATCTAGACCAGGGATAGCCAAACGGTAGTCCGCGGTTATTCCGTTTCCGTTTGAATATTTTCTTTCAGATTGTTAATTATTTAATATAAACACATTCAGTTGTTCGACCATAATTTGTAATAAAGCAAGAAATTGTTTATCGAATTCTGCTCGTTAACTGGACTAACTTTTCAAACGTCAAAAAACATCGGGGGGAACGCCTATGATGCACTCAAAAAATACTAATTAAAAAATTTGGAAGCGCAAAAATATAAAAACTACACTGAAAGAAATGATTAGTAAATACAACGAACTTTTTGAAAAATGCAACCAATCTAAAGGGTGTGTCACATCAAATTGTATCACGGAAAAAACGCTGTAGAAATTCGCCCAGTAGACCGATCCTTTTGAAAATTTTAGACAGTAAAATAAAAACTATTGAACTACTTTTGGCATTTTCTTTTTATTCATACTTCGAGCCCAAGCCCGTATGCTCGCACCTTCCTCTTTACCCCGTCCATAAGGTTCTGTACAACGTCAGGTTGTAGTTTTTTTTGAATAGAAATCCATTTTCTCTTGAAGTCCGCCTCCGATTTGACAACTTTTGGGTTCTTCCTGCTTCATAATCGCCCAATATTTCTCTATTGGGCGAAGCTCCGGCGCGTTGGGCGGGTTCATTTCCTTTGGCACGAAGGTGACCCCGTTGGCTTCGTACCACTCCAACACGTCCTTTGAATAGTGGCACGAAGCGAGATCCGGCCAGAAGATGGTCGGGCCCTCGTACTGCTTCAATAGTGGTAGTAAGCGCTTCTGTAGGCACTCCTTAAGGTAAACCTGCCCGTTTACCGTGCTGGTCATCACGAAGGGGGCGCTCCGCTTTCCGCAAGAGCAGATCGCTTGCCACACCATGTTCTTTTTGGCAAACTTGGATAGTATCTGCTTGCGAATCTCCTCCGGAACGCTGAATTTGTCCTCTGCGGAGAAGAATAACAGCCCCGGCAGCTGACGAAAGTCCGCTTTGACGTAGGTTTCGTCGTTCATTACCAGGCAATGCGGCTTCGTCAGCATTTCGGTGTACAGCTTCCGGGCTCGCGTCTTCCCCACCATGTTTTGCCTTTCGTCGCGGTTAGGAGCCTTCTGAACCTTGTATGCACGCAGGCCCTCCCGCTGCTTGGTCCGCTGGACGAATGAACTTGACAAATGCAGCTTATTGGCGACATCCCGGACCGAACTTCTCGGATCACGTCTAAACTGCTTAACTACGCGCTTGTGATCTTTTTCACTGACGGAGCATCCATTTTTGCCGTTCTTCACCTTCCGGTCGATGGTTAGGTTCTCGAAGTATCGTTTAAGTACTCTGCTGACCGTGGATTGGACGATTCTCAGCATCTTACCGATGTCCCGATGTGACAACTCCGGATTCTCGAAATGAGTGCACAGGATTAATTCACGACGCTCTTTTTCGTTCGACGACATTTTTCCAAATTTACGAAAAATTGACAGTGAAGCATGGCCAACGCGATCTATACACTCTTATCTGATTATAAGCGAAAGCTGAAGATATAATTCCTAAAAATTAAATTTTTACAGCGTTTTTTCCGTGATTCAATTCGATGTGACACACCCTTTAGTCATTGTCCACCGTGTTAATCATTGATTTAGTCTAGAAGGAGCAATTGTTTAACTTATATGTCAAGCAGCACCATGATTCGAAAGCCGACTATCGGCTACATCGGCTACATGCACGTGTTACAATTATATCAAAACTGTTATCTCCGTATTGCCTTATGCAATAAAAATATTTAATGTGCGCTTTTCTCATCACAGTCTTCAGATATGACACACTCATGTTTACGTATGCTATCGTGTAAAATAGACTAACCTCTGGTTAGAATGCTCATTGAATCTGACATTCATTTTACATACCACAGTATACATTAAATCGCTTAAGTTGACATATTAGAAGTTTATATGCATGAAGTTTCGATTAAAAATCATATACAATGTCGATCGTAGGATTCATTGTTTACATTTAAAATCGTATAAAATGCGAAAACCACTATTTTATTTATCACTAACGGTTAAGTCTAAATCCGGTGTAACTAACATCGGTTTGATGATATACACTATCGTAAAATCGATCTATACGAAATCGTTCATACATATCAGGTTGATGCAGTTTGTAATTCGCATGAACATATTAATCAAATCAATGCAGTACTGCGTAAAAATGGTATTACCCCAACAAACATTAAATCGTATAACTTTTACATATGCTAGGTCGCATACAAATTCGTATCAAATAACAATCGTATAAAATATCAATGGAGCCCAAGGAAATTTGGTCTGCGTCGCCTATCAGGATTATAAATTTTATCAAACAGATTATTCCTGATTGGCACCTATCACGCTATAGCTTTCAGTTTACTCCTTCATCGGTAAGTAGTAGATAAGCTTGAAGTGAAGTATAAAAAAGGGGTATACCACAATAGTTCAAAATAATGGACGCAGTGGTTCACACCCAACAGGGGGAAAAGGGGGATATCCTTGATGGAGTCGTATATCGGGATAACTATCATCCTAGTATTGCGATATCCAGTATTATATACGCACATTCCATTCAGGTTATATAGCATCGTCGAGTTAAATCGCATATCAGTGTAAAAAGCATCGCATATCGTTATATACGGCTTTGAATGCCAATAAAGTATGGCATATACGTAAATAGCCTCCACTTTTGCGTATATATGCCAGTTATATGCATCATATATCATCCAAATGTGTCTTCGATGTATGTGTATCGCCTTCAATTATGGCTATTAATACGATTTTATGTTTGCTGGGACATGCTCTGAGAAATCTTTCTACAGTAAATCATATTATCGTAATTGATGCCATATTACATCGCATTAGGAATTTGACATATCAAGGTCCGTGATGTCGTATGTACAGTGTTGACGTCTGGTGGTGATTTAGGGAAGCAAATTAATTTCTACCAGATCAGCAGGCCTGAAAGCATCTTTAAATTGGTAAAATTTAAATGAAAATTTTTACTTTATGTTATTTGATAACTTAAAACACGTAGCACTGAGCCTTAATTGTCCACATTTTTATATAAATTTTGATACATTTCCACTAAAATACAACAGACGACCAGAAATGACGTATTCGATCGCATCTCTTTCGTATCATATTATATGTACGAGTTTTAACTGCTCTGAAATTATACTTCGGAACGCGAGATTTCCACTGCTCAACAATCCAAGCAATCGAATCCTATCAGAGCAACTTTCTTAATCATCGTCTCCACTCGTTTTAATCATTTATATCTCACTCCCGCTATATATATCAGGTTGTTTCAAAAGTTTTTACCCCCAAAGGCCAATCGTTTCCTAAGTGTTTGGCACCATGCTGAATAGCATATTCATCACAGTCTTAATACTTTTCGCACCGAAGAGACGCCTCATCTTGCACGGGCTGGTATACCCAGCATACACTGTGTCGTGCTGCGCTCATGATGCACTACCTATCGTGACCTATCGTATACACGAGACTGTCCTGCAGGCTTACGAGACTGTGCTCCACCTTGCGTTGCACCATTCGGTGAGCGCATCGCATGCAGCCTTTATGCGTGCTATCATACCTCTCTCACGCAACCCATTTGGTACCGTGTCATGCGCGTTATCGTATGCCACTCTTATGCAGGCTGCAAGACTGTGCTCCACCTTGCTTCCCACATCCGTGACCACATTGGGGGTACCCATTATGCTCTCGTTCGTACGGAACCACCAAATACAGAGTAAAAACTTTTACAACGTCCTGACACATCATTAATATCTCATAAAGATTCTCATACATACAAATGACGATTCGTGAGGTTATAATCATAGTTGACGTAAATATTTTTCGCCATTCGTTTTTTTTTCTATGTCTGTAATAAATCTTATATTCGTATGCCAATATTTTTTTTATTCTTATTCTTCTTCTTCTTCTTCTTAGCTTTAAGAGGGTTTAAACTTTTCAGTACGTTCGCCTCTATTTTTTTATTTGTATTTTGTATATGGTTGTCTGGCAAGTATGTGTATGCCAGTTAGGTGCATCATATACCATCCAAAATATTGGATAAATGATGATGTAACGGGTGTTAAATAAAAAATGAGAATTTTTTCAATCACATATAAAACATTTTTTTTCTTTTTCATCGATTTCAGTATTTTTTATTAATAACATAATGTATTTTCTTCAAAAAAAGACGGGTGGGTAATGTCGGGGACATAACCGGAGTGACGTAGGACTATACAAAGGGGACAGCTTTTGTTAAATATATATTTTAAATATATTGTTTTATTTTCTTCTCCTACGTGAATACCTACCTATCTACCTGAAAAATGGATTAGTTTACTGTTTACTCTTTATGAGTATGTTGATGGTTCTGAAAAGAACCTTTGGTGTTGTGTTTTTGTTATCACTCGATATTCCCATCTTGTTCGGTTAAACCTTCCTGTTTAGCTATTGCGTTTGCCACTCGCCACAGCTTTCACAGTTGGAAGATTTCTTCCCATCCAGCTTGTTGCCTTGATGAGCGCCGAACCGAAGCTGCTCTGTTCTTGATGCGGGTTTTCTGATTGTCGTGAGCAGCTTTGCAAGCCAACTCGAGCACTCCGACGGCCGAAACTCTATAATCGCTGTTAGGTATACTGGTGCTCCGGCACCAATCCGTTCGGCCTAGTTACCCTTGCGGAGCAATCAGTGAATGCGACCAACAGAGAACTGGAGACCTGCACGGTTCGAGTGAGACTTTGCCTTTCCCTTAACTTGTCCTCCTTTGTTACGTCCACGATGCCGATGCCGTACAACCACACGGGTTTACGGTTTGAAAGAAAATAAGATATTTTGTTGGGGTCCGCGTGTTTTTTTCACATACATTCACATACTCATCAGATCCTGGCAAACAAATTATGAAAAAATCAATTTGTGTTTTATTATTATTTTGGATAATGTTTTAGAAAGCATTGAACTGTATTTCCTAAACTCTTTTTTGGCAGGCTTAATGGCCCTGAAAAGCGCCTTGTTTTATGGAATGGTTCCAATTTAGAAAACTTAGTACTCGTGGTTTTGAAAAAAACCATTTCGAACGCCCTCGATGCCGTCTTGTTCTGGTTTTGCCACCAAAGCAGATTGTATAAAGAACAAACTTTTTTCTTCTGCTACCTGATGCCGTTTTGCGATTGCGCTGAAACTGCCTGTTGTCTTGATGTCCACCGAACCGAATGTGGTCTGTTCTGAATGCGAGTTTTCTTATCGTCGCGAGCAGCTTTTCCACTTCGGCGGCCGAAACTATATAACGCTAGGTGGACTGATGCACTGATACTAACGCGCTCGGCTTAGCTACCCTTGCGGGGAACTCCAGATCAACACGGTTCGAGCGGGATTTTGCCTTTCCCTTCACTTTTCCTCCTTTACCATGACCAGACATGGCTGCTTGGGTTGGTTTGTTGATGTGTTGTGATGTGAACCGATGTGGTGTACGGTTCGAATGAGAATGATCGTTACGGCAGCGGTGCGGGGATTTTTAAGCTGACTGGCTGGCTCGAGAATTACGCATGTGTGAGACTGCGATCAATGTTTTTTTTTCTTTTTTTCCTTTTTCCTTTCCAATCGTGCTTCATTCTATTTCGCTGCTGCTCTGGTTGCCCGTTTTGGTCGGTACGATTTGAGTAGCACAAAATGGACCAATCAAAAATGGGCACATAGTGCATTTTGACAATGCTTGATATTTGACAATTATTCAATTATTTATCTCAAGAAAAATGAAATGTTATTCGTTATGATAGATGCGTAGATATATTTCCTATCAATTGATGCAAAAACCTTTGCGATCTATTGAGAAATGCTCAAGTTATAAGCGTTTCAAATCTTGCATTTTTTCTTACTTGTTCAGTGCCTAGATTTCCATTTCACCCCCTATATCTTCCGGTTAGACGTAGTCCTACGTCAAAATGTCAGTGAATGTTTGAGTAAGGGCCGTAGTCTGCTGTTCGACGAATCTTTGTCGCGATGCTCTCACAAGAACGTTGTACGGCACTTACGTCCATCTTCCGGATACAATTCCGGATTCTTGTAGTCAGTTGCTTCGTGTCCTTGGCCTTCCAATTGTTTTTATACACTAGGGCACTGAGTGAGCCAAAGAAATCCTCTAGTTTGTTGGGTTACGATGTTTGATTGGGCACGAACGGTATCTTTTTCTCTCAAGATACGCCAGCGTCTTCTAGGCGTAATGGGAAGACGCCTTGTCCGGCCAAAAGACGTACTTCCCATCCGCGTGATGCTCGTTCAGGAACGGCAGTAGGATTTTATCGAGGCACTCTTCTCGATAGATTTGTTGGTTGATTGCCAGACCGCTCGGCTTAAACCAAGGCTTTGGAATGCCCCGGTTGGAAATGGCGATGTACAACATAACCTTTTTTTCAAACTTGTGCTTGAGCTTGTATTTCACTTCAGGCGGTGTGGATGACTTGTCGCTGGAGTAGTAATTATCATTTCTTGGAATATGCGTTTTGGACAGCGGAAAATAGCTTTCGTCGTTCAGAACGAAAGACGTCCCGCGGTATTTTTTGGTCATCCACCGACACTGTGATTTAACCGTCTCAATCTGCTCCTCCGTGTACTCCGGCGGACTCGTCTTCTTCCTGCAGACGATTCCTTCCATCTTGAGGGTCCGATGGATCAATACGTGGGAGCAGCCATATTTCCGACCCGCGTCACGCAGGCTGGTTGCGTCCTTGTTGTCAAACAGCTTCTTTAACGATGTCTTCCTCTGCTTCGTCATTATCGTCACCGGACGACCACTTCCGACCTTCCGCTCTACGTTCAGGGAACCCAGGATACGATATACCGTACTGACAGGTACATTTTCTTCCTTAAAATGTGCCACCGTAAACTTTTTTCCTTGCTGGAAATGCGTTTCGTAGAACCGTACAATGCGTTCGCGGAGCACGTGCTGTTTCGACGCCATCTTTGCTTTGACTAAACTCAAACTAGCAAAACCAAACACGCCTACTGTTTCTAGGGAGCCCAAAGAGCAATTTTCTTGGAGAAAGAAAATTTTACGCTCTTTATTTGAGTTACTGAAAGGTATTGAAAAAACCCTCATTTTTTATTTGACACCCGTTATATTCGCTGGTTATAAGATTTAATGTTTGTTGGGTTCTCCAATAAGTCTTCAACTGGTCCACTTCATCTATTACACAAATATTGTGCCAGCGAAATTCTTCCAAATCTAGTGCTAATCGAACACTCCAGACGGCACCGGCAACAAAGTACCAGCGCAGATGTGGATTACCAACTCGCCAATCATTCAGCAGCAAAGTACTTCGAGCGTGGAAGTGAACCCATCTGCGAATTGTGCCAGCATAAACAAGTGTCTAAGTTCGAAAAGTCTCGGATCATCGCCACACAGTTCATTTGCACCAAGTTCCGGTTTTTTGCTTCTCAATTTAATCGATTACATTTTGTATGTTGAAATTTTATTTGATGGAAACAGATGAACAAAACATAACCTTTTTTGCCATTATTTCAAGAACTGAACATACAATAATAATACAAAAGCAACCCGATATTTGTGAGGCATTCATGTATTTACTATAAAGGTTCCTTAATGTCGTCAGTATAAACCTACAGTGAAACACAGGGAATAAATATTGAGTATGACTTACCGGCTCGACAGTTGTCTGTTGTGAGAGGAAATGATGCTCAATGTATGGCTCACTAGTGCTGCCAGTATATACTATCAACATCACTATTATACTGTCAACTGCGAGGGATAGGACGTTGTGTCTTTCACGTACCTCACATCTTCCTTCTCCCTTATTCTATTTATGTTATTTTGAAACAGTGTAAATGGATTACAAAAAATGTACTGCTGTGTGCATTTTATCTGATTACAATCTCAACGGTCTATACTGATCTGCCTACTCTATCTATGATTTTATTCTTACCATTTGTGTAGTACTTGTAATACGGTTTATAATTCAGAATGGTGTTTTGTAACTAGCAAGATTTTGTAGAGGAACGAAAAAAAATGACGGCAAACTCTCTGGGTGATATCTATAAATGCAGTTCGATAATGCTGACGTAATATGTTTACATCCAAATTGGATGTCTACTTGCGGGAGTATTCTGCCTTGTTTTGTATACTTTGGCTAGATCAAGGTGCTTATATATATACCAGGTGAAGCAATCATGTGGCATTCTCGAATTTATGTGAAAGAGAAGGAAGGATTTTGTAGAATTTCATTCTCACATAGTTCATCTCTTGCATCTCGCTCTCGCATGTGAAAATGCAAAAATGGCATTCCCTAGCAATAACAAAACAAACAACCCCCGCTCCACAAACCGTGATCCCCTTCCTATCGAAGTAATGATGTTGCTTCACTTGTTTTACATATATATATATATATATATATATATATATATATATATATATATATATATATATATATATATAATCACCTTGGGCTAGACCTAAGTAAGTACTGCACGCACTCAATAGATATAAGCAAGTACTGTACGCACTCAATAGTACGCAACTGTCAAAATTGTTCATTGCTTGTGTTTTTCTATTCTTTTCTTGTCCCTGTATCATCTAAATTTCCACAGAGTCAAATTATAAATCCTCGCATACAAACCTACCAGGAAATAGCAACGAAAATATCCGTAGTTTCTCCATACGCTGCACACCGGAATAAATATCCACGTTTTTAACGGGAGAAGATACATACATTCCAGCTATATTAACAAGAAATGGAAACAGAAATGAAACCTTTCTTGATGCTGGCATGTCAGTTGAGGATACATGATTTAAAAATATATATACTGCTCGCTAAAACCTCTACTTTAGGTTATCCAGCTGATTTTCATTAATGAAACGGTATACAATGCTCTCCACAATGTAACGTTCGGCGCCAAATCCGGAACTTCCCCTAGTTTCAGACTGTCACTTGACCATTACAGTGACTATGTGCTCCTCTACGGTCTAATAGTGGCAAACATCGTTGGATCTTCCCGCATTACTTTCTCTGAAAAAAAACCCTGGTGATTGAGTTGGCAGCAGCATCATGCACCTGCACTGCAGTCTACAGCTCATTGTAACTGTTCCCGATTGACGATGCGCTTGACATTGTTTTTGCAATTTCCATAAAATTTTCGACTAATTCTAACTTTAGGAAGGAAGCATGTTGTAGATAATTTTATCTGAATTTATCTGAAAAATTATCACAAACTCATATTATTCCCCATCAAATATTGGACCATTGTCGGACTTTATCGCTCTCGGAAAACCTTTCTCTACCCTTAGAAAAATCCTCGGTCGAAAACTACTAAATACATTTGGTAATGCAAAATTAGTAGAATGTACAATTTTTTTTGTACATATTGTCAACAAACCCGCATCCCTACCAGAGATTAGTATATTTTACTCGATAACATTAGTAAGCTTGGATATTGTCATATCTGAAAATTGGTGAGAAATTAACCATTTTCATTGTTCCCATAAGGCAATACGGAGGTATAATAAGGATATAATTCTGATACGTGCATTTTCGGCGAGAAAATGTAGCCGATATTGGGCTTCCGAATCATGGTTCTGCGTGTTTATTAGCACGGTCGAAAATGACTATAGATTGGTAGTATTTACCAAAAAAATCGTTATATTTACTAATTATTTCCCTCAGTGTACCAAGCATCTCATCCAGAACCTTTTCCGTATTTTCAACAATTCGACCTTATGGGTTTAGCTATCGCACACCTCGATCTGTAATCGATAACTACTAGCCTTTCTTAGACGGTTCCATGCGGTTATCCCGACACGCAGTGTTTAGGCGGTTGTCCCGACACGCCACTTTCAAGTGGTTTCCCAACACGCAGTTTTCAGGCGGTTGTCCCGACGCGCCATTTTTCCAAGCGGTTGTCCCAACACGCCTATTTTTCAAGCGGTAATTCCAACACACAGTACCTCTGGCGGTTGTCCCGACACGCCACTTCCAAGCGGTTTCCCAACACGCAGTTTTCAGGCGGTTGTCCCGACGCGCCATTCTTCCAAGCGGTAATTCCAACACGCAGTACCTCTGGCGGTTTTCCCGACGCGCCATTTATTTTCACAGACGGTTTTCCCAACACGCCACATTTTTGGAATTTATTTTCTCTATGTCGGGTGATTTCACTGCATATTTAAATATCCGGCAGGATCGCCAATGTGAGGCATTCATGTATTTACTGCAAAGGTTCCTTAATGTCGTCAGTATAAACCTACAGTGAAACACAGGGAATAAATATTGAGTATGACTTACCGGCTCGACAGTTGTCTGTTGTGAGAGGAAATGATGCCCAATGTATGGCTCACTAGTGCTGCCAGTATATACTATCAACATCACTATTATACTGTCAACTGCGAGGGATAGGACGTTGTATCTTTCACGCACCTCACAATATTGATAAATTGTACGTTGGTCCAAAGTCCTGAAAGCTGGATCGATATTGAGCCGATATTCTGCTATAAAGTTGACATTTGTATTTACCATTTACTCACGTAGAATGTACGAATAGTTAAAGCAGTAGAAAATGACTATCGAATTGGTACTAGTCCGAATGAAATTTGTTACATAAATATGTACTAATTATTTCTTCCAGTGTATTGATGATTATAGATCTGTGAAGCATTGGAGTACCCCTCACCAATGTTGTTGTTTATGTTATAGTTGATGTTTAACTGATTTTTAACTGGGCTATAGTACAGTTAGCGAGCGCCCAGCTAAAATGCAGCCCAGTTAAAGAACGTCCGGTCAGTGAACTAGTGCTGTACTTGGAACAATTTAGATAATGTTAAACATCTGGCATAAGGTTTCGGGAATCAATAAAAACTAAATTTTTGAAGAAAACTTCGCCTTTGAAGACTGTGAATGCGAGTTTTAATGAAGTATTGTTATTTTAGTTTTAAAACTATGATAAATAATGTGAATTAATTGTGCAGGTTTGTTTCACGAAATATAGTCAGAACTTATAAATTTCTATAGCAAAATCTAGTTGAACAGAATTTTACTGGTTAGTTATATTTTGCTGTTATAGATACAGTCGAGTGATAGCTGTCGGCATAATTTTTCCGAGCTGTTTGGTTTGCTTGTTGCATTCCTGATGTTTTGCTTAGAGAAACATTTCGGCAACTTTTCAAAATATGCAATTCGCCGGCGTTCGAAAAAGAACTCGATTTGATAAGATTCTATTGATTTACAAAAATACGAAAATTTGTTCGGTGTGATGGTTACACCCAAAATTGATTTTTAGCTCATGTTTTGTCATCCCGATTTATTACATTAAATAAGTGCAAAAATAACAGAAAATGCTATTACTCACAAATACTGGTAAGCATTTGTATAATATATATATGGTACGGCAATATGAGATTAATACGAGCGAGCTGTGCTCCCTTGGCCGAGTGGTTAGCGTCATAACTAACATGTCGGGTGTTCGGGTTCGATTCCCGTTCTGGTCGGGGGAATTTTTCGTCAAAGAAATTTCCTCCGACTTGCACTGTGATCACGCGTATTCTAGAGCTTGCCACTCAGAATGCATTCAAGGCGTGTTATTTGGCATAGAAATCTCAACTAAGTACTAATAAAAATGACGCAAGTAATACTACGTTGAGACGGCAAAGTTCCTCTAGGAAGGTTAGTGCCATTGAAGAAGAAGAAGAAGAAGAAGACGAGCGAGCGAAACAAAAGACACGTTTCAATTAAGCACGCATTACTTCGCCACATATGTACACTGAGACTGAGATGGATATAGTTCTCCTTCATGCTGGAAAGTGTTTTCTAAGAGTAAAATTAGAAAACCTTATCCAACTTCGATTTGTAATGAGATGTCATATTGTCACGCTTCTGCGTAACAGCATCATTAGCCATGTGGATAGCGTGGTCGTGTAAAACAGTATATCATTCCAGCCGGCCTTGGTTCGCTCCCCGTTGACGCCGTTTGAACTTTATTTTCTGTGTGCAATCCCAAAAAAGACGAAAAAAGGAAAAGGAAGAGATGTCTGCTTCCATACATACAAACATTTCGAAGCGTTGGGGGAGATATGACATTATTTGCCTATTTGACGCTTCAAGGCAGGAAATAACATGTTTTCTGTTGAAAATGAAATGCTTTCTGACAAAGTTAGTTTGGGTGTATAGAGATCGAATTGACCAATGTTTCCGATACATATTTGGTATAGCTCTAGTTAGTTGAGGAATGAGTGTATTTTTATCGAAAATAAATACTTTGTACAATCTGTCCAACTTCTATAAGACCATCCTGATTCTATTTCGTTGCAACACAAACAGTTAGAATTTCAACAAGATACATTCATACATTGTTGAATGCTTAAGTATATAAATAAAGTATATTTAACGTCAATTTCGTTCAAAAGAGTTGTTTGTTTATTTATTGTGCTTAAATATGATAATTTCAGCTGTCCAGTTTCTATAAGACTACTTCAAAATTCATAAGTATTATCAATCAAAAATTCAAAAAGATCGGCTGATTTACATGTTAATAATTGGTAACTTTGCCATTTCGACTAATAACCGCGAAAATTCGTGTTGGAATACTATTTACCAAATTCTACTGAACGGATTTCTCCATATTTTTTTCTATTTTTCCGAAATTACGACCTTGAGCTCTTCAATCGTGGTGTAAAGTTTTCCCTCAGTGTAGATTCTGCGTTCAAGGATCCCCCTAAGATTTTCAACGGGATTCAAGTCGAGAGAGCGAGCCGGTCAGTCGAAAAAATTAAATTTTTGGTCCTTAATCCGTTGCTTAGTTTTCTTGCTCGCAGAGACGAACCAGCTTAAATAAAGATAAAAAAAAAAGTTTTCTTGCTGGTATGAATTGTTTTGCTGGAATGCGAATTTTGTGTGACGATATCCACGCAAAAACAGTAGGAGAGAGGATTCCAGAACATGTGTGTAATACTTGAATGATGTGAAAGCTATCTTGCGCTTTCCGGTTACACAGAATCCTGCCCAAACTATGCACAAACCCCCACCAATATTCCTGGTTGAGAAATACTGTTCCTTCATCCGTAAATCACATCAGTACCCGTTGAAACCATGAGGACCATCCAAATTGAACTTGTTTTCATCAGTGAAGATAACATATACATTGAAGAACTTTTCTTTATTGTATATAGCAAAATGTATTGTATTGGAAACATTCTTTGTCATAACATACCTTGTACCACTGTCGATTCATGTGAGCTCTGGCAAAACTCAGACGTCTTCCGATGGGAGATGGTAAGATGAGAAGTTTTAACATTTTAAGCCCTCTTCACGTGAGGATTTTTTTACCAAAATTTAACGAATTGTCACCCGAGCAGTTGAGTAGATGAAATATTGCTTTATTTGCACATGCGATTTTGAGGTATTCGAACTTGTTCTAGCTATTTCCCGCTTATCCCGGTCTGAGAGCTTCGATTTGCATGGAGTTCTCTCCTTCTTACTCAAGGATACATCCATCAAATAATTGAGCACTACTTGATGGGATCGTCCAATCCGACGAGATATTTCGCTGATACCAACATTTTCTTGATGAAATGCATCGATTTGCATTTCTTCTCTCTCCATCAGGACTTTTCCCTTCGGCATTTGCCAGATTTAATTGATCAAAACAACTAAAACAACGGAAAATGTAACTGGTCTTATAGAAACTTGACAGTTACAGTTAAAATACGAAAACATTCGTTTACGCTCAGCGCTTGCACACACCCATATGAAAATCATGAAGTGTATGGTAGTCACCAATACATACACACTAGAATATAAATTGAAGCATTGTTTGTATGTTCATTAATAACAATTTTCTTAAAAAAGTCATCGATATTGATTGATAAAACTTTACAGAAAATAAAGAAAAATCAATTATTTAGCGACAGACAAATATTTTTATTTTTTAGAATAATTTTTCACTGAATATTTATTTGTATGACCTATGTTTTTACTATAATTAACCCTCTCACAGTCTCTGTGTCACAGACCTAGAATCAACAATTTTGTTTTGAGGAGGCTGAATTAAATGACTATTGACATTGAATGAAGTTGAAGAAAAACTATTTTCTGGAAGTTTTTCATTTAATTATACAGTGATTCGCCTCTAATTAGACTTCTAGCTAATTGGACGTCTTGGTAAACATCCTTTGCGCAGATTTCTCCTCCCCCCCTCCCCCCTTTCTGAGGGGACTGCCATAGAAATGAAACACAAATTTCTGCAAAACTCGAGAATTAATCAAGCAAATGGAACCAAATTTGGCATATAGAGGTTCTAGGGAGCAATAAACGTTTTTTGGATGGTTTGATACTAAAAAGGGAGTGGAGAGTTCTGAACAACTCGAGAGCTAATAAAACTTAGCATATAGAGGTTTTAGGGATCGATAAACGTTTCTATAGCAGCTCGACATAGCGACTCCTCCGACTTGCACTGTGATCACGCGTATTCTAGAGCTTGCCACTCAAAATGCATTCAAGGCGTATTATTTGGCATAGAAATCTCAACTAAGTACTAATAAAAATGACGCAAGTAATACTACGTTGAGACGGCGAAGTTCCTCTAGGAACGTTAGTGCCATTGAAGAAGAAGAAGAAGCAGCTCGACATCCCCCCCCCTCTCTCTCTCTAAATGAGGGCTGCCATACAAATGAAACACAAATTTCTGCATTACTCGAAAATTAAACAAGCATATAAAACCAAATTTGGCTAATAGAGGTTTTAGGGAGCAATAAATGTTTTTTGGATGGTTTGATACTTCTTTCCCCTCTCTAAAAAGGGAGTGGAGGGTTCTGAAAAACTGGAGAACTAATCAAACAAATGGAATCAAACTTAGCATATAGAGCTTTTAGGGATCGATAAACGTTTCTATGGTGGTTAGACACTCCACCCCCCTCTCTAAAGGGGGGCTCCCATACAAATGAAACATAAATTTCCGCATAACTCGAGAACTAATCAAGCCAATTGAGCCATATTTGGCATGTTGAGGTTTTAGGGGGCACGAAACGTATCTATAGTGGTTCGATATACCTACCCCTTCTCTAAGGACATGGGGGCTGCCATACAAATGAAACACACACTTCTGCATAACTCGAGAACTAATCAAGCAAATGGAGCCGAATTTGGGATGTGAGGGGTACGAGAAATGTTTCTATGATGGTATGACAACCCTTCCTCCTCTGGAAAGGAGAGGGGGTCCCATAAAAATAATGCACATATTTCAACCAAACATATGCCGACCAAACATGACAATTGAAAATTTTCGGAAAACTCTGAAGGAATATGGGAAAATTCGAAAAATAAATTCAATTTGCATGTGTTCTATAATTATATACTGACAAGCGTTGTAATTCCATTTGATGTTTGCGGTAACGAAATTGATCTTTGTTCGAAAGTGGAAATGGATTTGCAGTGACCCTCTCCCACGAATAGAACATCTCAGATAATTTCAATATGAATAAGTATTTACAATAAGAAAGATTCCTACTGAAGATAGGGGAGAATCCAACCAAGGATTTTCCAACAGGAACGATGGAATTTTCCATACTGTGCAAGTTGAAAATTCCCTACACATAGCGGGTAGCCAGTAAGTTAGTTCTAACGTTTTTAGAGTTCTGTACATCCTCACAGAGGGATCGAGGATTAGAGAGAAAAAATAAATGAGTTGATAGTTGAACATCGAGAAGAACAGTTGTTTCTCTCGATAGAACAAAAAAGAAAAGTGCCCCAGACCGCTCGGGCGTTACAGATTTTAGTGCGATAAAACGCACTCCTATATCGTCTTCTATCTATACAGGGTTTTCCAACTTCAAATTCCGAAAGTAAATTGAAACAAAACACACTTAGAATTCGAATTTCGATGAAACTTTTATTTCAAATTAAAGTTTGGTTTATGCCATTATGTGTGAAATACAACATCATTCAAATGTCCACCTAGGGCTTCCTCGCACACCTTGATTCGGAATAGGTAATTTTCGATTACTTTTCGGCACATATGGGGCGGTATCTCGGTCATAACTTCACGAATGTTGTCTTTCAAATGTTCAAGAGTTTGTGGAGAGTTGGCATAAACTCGGTCTTTCGCATAACCCCACAAAAAAAAGTCTAGCGGGTTCAAATCGCATGATCTGGACGGCCAATTGGCATCATTATGCGAAATTATGCGAAATTATGCGTTCGAATTTACGCACTACATTTGCGATTGTGTGCTCTGTAGGCCGTCCATGACGACCAAAATCCGTCCGTAATGCTCGAAAAACATTTGCCGGTTTTTCATCATTTTCATAGTATAATTTAACAAAATTAACACGTTGTGCGCTGTATACTTTCGGAAGCCCGAAATGGAAAACCCTGTATAAATAAAAATGGATCGCCGAATGTGTTGATAAGAGCAAAACTCGGTAATTCCTTACCGTCTTCATTGTGTTATATTTTCTGTATCAAACATTTATAACGGAGAAATATGATATTTGCAAGTGGTTGAAAAATCTGATATTATAATGACGAGTTTTGGTAGAAGTACTAGGAATTTTATAGTGAAAGGTAATTTTAAAGGGTAGGTTAGAAAATCAATCGATGAACAGTTCTGCGATTGGACCCATGAACGTGTGCTTAGTAAGAAAACGTGGATGTGATAACGAAAAATAAATTTTGGGCGGGACGAAGTTTGCCGGGTCAGCTAGTTTCATATAGATTAACACTCTATGATAAATTAAACAGGGGAAATTGGTTGGGATAGGTGATCGAAGCGTAACTTATATTGGAATGTGATTTTGAAATAAGAACGCACTATGTAAAAATCAATAAATATGTGATCCGTAACAACAGGTTTTTTTAGTAACTTGTTTCTTTTTCTTGAGAAACACAGTATAATCTGTAGTTATGGGAACTCTGGCTGTTGGACCAGGAATGTTTCTGGGCAAGATTTTTTTCCTTCGTTCGTGCGTTTGAGTAATCTATAGCTGCGGACAGAAAATTTATAAGATGAGTGCCTTCATGATAAGTTGCTGCCTTTTATGGACCAACATAAATCGAGGCTATGTATGGCTAAAACGAAACTAAAACATCTTGCATTAATCAAAGGGCAGTAAAGTATACCCGATGCATTGAAAATGAAAAATTGAACGAATAATTTAAGTCTTAAGTTTTTTTTTACCTGAAATGATTCGTGTTCAACCTTTATACTTTGGAACAAATAAAATACGAACCTCACGTTTGGGACATTGAGTTGCAAAATATCGGGATTCATACTCACAGTGCTGGGATGAAGGCAATATTCAGAATGCGTGTTTGCGTGATTCGACAGAGTTATGCCTTCGTTTCTCTGCAACTATTTACTAGCCTGTACGTTTCGAGAAGAACAGTCAGAACACAACTGTTCCTGTTCCGGAACGGTGGCCTCCCATAGTGTTTGGGGCGTTTTGAAGTCGGAGAGCAGGATTCAGCGTTGAGTCAGTCGCTCCGATTTTTTAGGACTGACTATCAAGAATCCTCAAAAATTCCATGCCGCTTCGGGAATCCACAATGTCATCACATTCCGTCGGTCACACCAGGTTTAAGTTCGGATGCAATGACGCCCACACCCACGCGTGAATTAATTTTCTCTTTATTTCTGAAATCGTTAAAATCGTTAAATGTTTCTTTTGTAAGTACAATACAATATAATAATTGTTTTTAAAGATAGCTACAATATAATAGAACTTTTTTTTTGTTTTCAATAAATTAGTTATAAGAATATTTCTCTTTTTGTTTTGCTATGCAGTTTCATTCCTCCCATTTTTTTCTTCTTTTATTTGTCACTATATTGATGATAAATAATGCTGAATAGAGTTTGAAGAAGTGTTTACCTTCTGCTGGTTGAAGTTGTAATTTTTGTTTTATCATTTTTGTCAAGAGAAATGGCTGATTTGAATCGACGCGCTTCACGCTACCCCAAATTCCTTCACTTTCTTCTCTGGCCTACTTTGTTTTATTCGCAGCGTACAGAGCAAAAGAAAATGGTAAAATACTCAGCTGTCAAACACGACAGATGCGATGCGTGCGTCATTCATTCGCTTTGTTTTTGCATTTCAGTGTTGCCAGCCAATGTGATGAATATATATCCTTAAAAAGTAGTTAACAATTAATGAGAAACAGAAACGTGAGTTTTCATTTGTGGTATTGCTGTCTGCTGCCTGTGCTCACCGCACCGTTGTCACCAAAATGGGTTGATATTATTGATTTTGGGGTTTCTGTACAAAAAACATGTTTCACTTTAGCTTTTTTTTTTTTTTTTGATTCAGTGTTGATTGACTTGCTAGTGCCTCTTTATCAGTATCCGGGGAGATTTTCGCCCCCATAAAAAAAAAATTCAGAAGGTAAATCCCTCCGAAGCTTGTGTCGCTTGTCTTTCTATCATTTCGAATAGATTTTGGTGTTTTGTTGCTCTCTTGCTTTTAGTTGCTTTACTTTCAATGAGTGTGTAACTGAAACGCGATTCAATACTGTTCGTGTTAGCGCTCCTATCTTGGCGATGACTCTTTCGCTCTCTGCACTGCTTGTTTTGGTTATCTCTCATCTTATGTTTTTATTATTAGCGATAGAATGTCCAATCTCAGCGGACTTAGGTACATTGGTTTGTTTTCATTCTTTATGTCAACGCAATTAAGATTTGACGTTTCATGTGTTTTTTTTTGTTTTGTTTTGTTTTTATTATTCTTTTATTATACTCAATGGTGTTACCTCTATTCGTGGCGAAGCAATGCGACCATTGGCGAACCAAAGTATCGCTTGAATGTGCCGGAAATCCGGAAACGAAGCGGAAAGATGCGTGTATGTGTGTGCCAGTGTTTCTTTGACTAAGTTTTTTTTATCAACAACCTGTTCACTTACCCGCTAGGATTTATAATCTCAAATTGATGTCTCATGTATAGTATATGTATTTCTTGAAAGTTTGTTAGGTATCCAGCTTATGCTCAAGTAGTGAGTGCTTTATCTGTCTTTTTGTTTGCTTTATTTTCTAGGTAAAAATTTTAAGAGGGGAAAAAGTCTATCTATCTCAAATAGTAGTCTAAATGTGTTATACTTTATTCGTTTATCTTCTATTTATTTTGAAAGATAAGAGTCACTAGGTTTTTTTTTTTGTTTGTTTTCCAATTGCGCGTGTTGCCTCGTCTAAGCTGCACAGGTAAAAGAACATGGAAAAACTGGAAAACCAAACGCTTGAAGTTGAAACGAATAAATCATCAGACTTTTTCTCAATTTTCTCTCTTGATTCGAAACAATATGTTGCTATCGTGATTATCATTCAAAAATACCGTAGAAAATAAAACTTTGGAAAATGTCCAAACTCGATTCGGGTCTATGCCAATGGGTACAGCCTTGTGTGCTCTTGATTCAATGCTCGAAATCCCGATAGCTTCGCGGTGTACGCGGTTAGAAAGGAAACTTTTAATATCACAAACTAGTTGCCGCTGAATTCATCTATTAATCACACTATCCCTTTCCGCTATTCAGAGGAAATGTTCTCTGTGTGTATCAATTAATTGTAGTTAAGCCGAGAGGAGATTCACTACGATGTTTGTGTATGTGTGTTTCATCTTTGTTTCGTAGAAAAATATACGTAGAAGTTTAGAGTTTAGTAGTTGATTTTCTTTCCATTATTCTGTAGTCTCTAAATAGAGTTGAGAAAGAGTCTCTACAATCTCTCTCCGCGCGATCGGAGAGAAGATTTGTTTTATAAGATTTACTGCAGATCACTATCTATATAAATTCATAAATGATCACTTTGAAGTTGCTTCTATGTCTCTTTTCCAATCTTATCTCTAGTTGCTTTAGGTTTACATTATTGAAGCAGTATATGTTAAAATATGTCTCTATTCCATGCTCGCTATCTCTTTTTCAGTTTTTGTTTTTTATTTCAGTTTTGTTGTATTCTCATTGGGTTTTGCTGCTGCTCGCTCCAACCCTGGAAATACCTCTTACACGTTAAATTTATGGACGTTTTCATCTGCTTTCTGTGTGGTTGCATTTTTGTGTTGGATCTCATATTTCTGCCTTTCATGTGTTGTGTTATATTTACAATTCAAGAAGAATTTTTAAGATTAAGATAAGGATAAAGAATACTGTAGTAAATGTTTATCAGCACACTATCGGTCAGTTCCGATCCTATCTCCTTGACTTTCAAATGAAAAGTACATAAAAAAGATGTTGTACTGGAAGGGGGTTGTGATACACGAGTTTCAATCAAGGGAGAGTGAAAACCGGAATCCGTTTTTGATGGTCACGAGATGAGCGGAATAGCGGTTATCATAGGTAAAGTTATGCGCCGCAGTCGTATGCAGAACCGGTTGACAAAATACAGACGGCCAATATTAGAAACTGTTTGAATAAGCGATGCGGTCGTCGGTCACGGAATAGTTTTAAAGATCTACATTCATCCAGCTAATAATACCCGTATCGGTTGCACAATAAAGGTGTTTCCAATAACGACTGAATTGGACCAAAGTTAACTTTACTTCAATACGGACATTTGCCAATGGAACCATTCTAAACCTAAAGCAGTTCGATCGTTCGATATTAACACTAGACCTACCGGCAGTTATTGTCTACCTTTTTCTACCAAACCGTTCACATTGGCCAGTGTGATATTTAGTTTTCAGAATATAAAAAAATAAAAGGAAATAAAATATATTTAAAGAAAGTCATTTCATTATTAGAAAATATGAAATAAAATTTCAAGATAAAATCTTTTGAATCAATGATACAACTGGTCATTTAGCTCAAAAATTTAATTCCAACTCCCAAAAGCGCTGCTTGAGATATATGCACACCATGAACCATTTGTTTTAACTGGAGACGTTTCTTTCGACTGAAAGCCATGATGATGTCTTGTATTACGATTTTAGAGATCTGACGTGACGACGTTCAACGAAACTTTGTCTACTGTGGATTAGATACCCATTCTCCCGGTCAGCCTGGTCAACGCTACTGTTTCTCGTTACTACGAAGCTTTCCATACTCTAGTAGTTGATCTGGGACCGTTTAGGAAAATTAGACTAATTCACGACAAGTGCTCTTGATTGTGCAAAAGTTAAAGCTAGCTCATAACAAACCAATAAAATCCGTAAACGCCGCGGATTTTTCCGTCTGGAATCTACCTTTATTATATGGAAGTCAATATCAATCATCATTCCGGACCAACAAGGTCAGGAAGCTCTTTATTTTTTGACGTAGGACTACGTCTTTCATTTCTATACCGGGGTGTAAAATCAAAGTTTCGAAAACGAAAGCGTTACGCCGGAGACCGAGATTTTGAGCATTAATAGCTCCTAAACAACTGAACGAAATGGTATGATAAACACTTCATTCGAAAGATAAAATGTCTACGCGTTCTATACTTGTTACTTTTTGATCCAAAAACTTGTTTCAATAGTCTTAAAATTGCTTTCAAACAGGCTATTGAAATCACCAATCGGTATATAAGCGAGCGCCGCTCGGAAATCCACTCAGTTCTAATTGAACAGCGATTGGAGCATGTTGTCGCTGTTGTGGTGAAGCTCTTCGTTTATCATGAAAGCGCGGGATGAACGGTGTCACCAAGAGCCTGTTTGTGCACCCTAGGCCAGAAGGGAATCCATCAGGAGGAGAGTGATGCCACAAACGGCTCCCCGGGAAGACATCGCTACACACACATACACGCGCGGAATTCTTTCCGTTTGGATGCCATTCAGCATCGAGAAAGTTCCGGAAAGATCTGCCAGTTCTCTGGGAATTTAAAAATACATTCATGTGAAAGAGTTTATTTTAATGTTTTCTATCCATGTAACACTGTGATCAAATATGTTTCAATCAAGTACTATTAACAGGTGGTTATCGATTTGGATAAACCGCTGGTGGGCTTCCAGTATCGAGGAAAATGTGGAAATATCTAATCGTTACTGAAAATAATCTGCCAGTTCCTCTGGGAATTAAAAATACATTCATGTGAAAGAGTTTATTTGAATGTTTTCTATCCATGTAACACTGTGACCAAATACATTTGGTTTTGTGATTTTTCAATCAATCGCAATTAACAGGATAGCTTCTGAAGATTATTCTTCCCCATCAGTAGGATATTTCCGTATCCAATATTGTATGCGCCCGCAATCGATTATTTCTCAGTCGCCGAAAGTTCCGAGCTCAGAGAGTTCATTCCCCTCTAGTTTGCCTTCCAAATTGCCATCGTAAACCACACCTTCTCTCGATTCAATCACACACAAAAAGCATACTTAAGCGATATTCTGGTGGTGAGACACATTCATTTTTCGTGAGGACATCAACAAGACAACATCGTTGCCTAACGTGCTGGAGGAGGTGGACGGCGAAGGATCGACACATACACGCGCAGAATTCTTTCCGTTTGGATGCCATTCAGCATCGAGAAAGTTCCGGAAAGATCTCATCATTTCTGGAAAATAATCTGCCAGTTCCTCTGGGAATTTAAAAATACATTCATGTGAAAGAGTTTATTTGAATGTTTTCTATCCATGTGTGACCAAATACATTTGGTTTTGTGATTTTTCAATCAATCGCAATTAACAGGATAGCTTCTGAAGATTATTCTTCCCCATCAGTAGGATATTTCCGTATCCAATATTGTATGCGCCCGCAATCGATTATTTCTCAGTCGCCGAAAGTTCCGAGCTCAAAGAGTTCATTCCCCTCTAGTTTGCCTTCCAAATTGCCATCGTAAACCACACCTTCTCTCGATTCAATCACACACAAAAAGCATACTTAAGCGATGTTCTGGTGGTGAGACACATTCATTTTTCGTGAGGACATCGACAAGACAACATCGTTGCCTAACGTGCTGGAGGAGGTGGACGGCGAAGGATCGACACATACACGCGCAGAATTCTGTCCGTTTGGATGCCATTCAGCATCGAGAAAGTTCCGGAAAGATCTAATCATTGCTGGAGAAATAATCTGCCAGTTCCTCTGGAAATTTAAAAATACATCCATGTAACACTGTGACCAAATATTTTTCAATCAAGTACTATTAACAGATGGTTATCGAGTTAGTATTAACCACTGGTGGGCTTCCAGTATCGAGGAAAATGTGGAAATATCTAATCGTTGCTGGAAAATAATCTGCCAGTTCCCCTTGGAATTGAAAATTACATTCAAGCGAAAGAGTTTATTTTAATGTTATCTATGCATAAAATATCCATATAATACATTTGGGTTTGTGATTTGTCAATCAAGTACAGTTAGCAAGTTCTGAAGATTATTCTTCAGAACAAGGTTTTTCGTATCCTATATTGGATGCATAAAACCTTGTGCCTCCAACGTAACGCTCTCGTTTTCGAAGTCCCCCAAATATTCATTTATTCATTCATTCAGAATGGATTTAGATTCAATTTCAAACAAATGATCTCTAAATCAACGATAGTCCTACGTCACCCTTGCGGTTATACCATAGATATAACCCACTTCCTGTTTTTCTCTTTCTCTTTCTCTTTCTCTTTCTCTTTCTCTTTCTCTTTC